>NW_010367319.1:122407-148495 GCF_000414095.1 Morus notabilis | reverse complement strand
AAGAGTGTGCTGGCGCGGACAGAGAGAAGGACAGCTGGCGCACACTGAGAGGAAAGGCAGGCTGGCGCTGTCGTGCGGGACCCACGCGAGGAAAGCGTTGGATGCGCGCTGATGGCTGCGTGGAAGAAACACGCTCGCTGAGGATTGGCGTGCTGGTGATGTGTGAGGCGCGAGACGGCAGGAGGAACGGGCGCAGATTTCCGCACTGACTGATGGGGCCCACACGTGGCTTGGCTTGATGGCTCAAACGGCTATTCTCTCTTTTTGGCTTGTGCGGCTCGGCTGAAAGGCTTGGCTTGGTTGAAAATATGGCTTTCATGACTTATTTTTGTGTAGCTTTTTACACTGCTTTTTATATGTAAATAATTAAGTAATAATTAGACAAATTCCAATGAAAAATATTCTGAATAAAAATAATAGAATTATTTAATTAAAACTTAAATATTTTAATATTATATAAATCAAAAACAGTATTTAAGGTGCATTTTCATGCACTTATCAGTTTACCAGACAATCCATTAATTTATTGATACTTTTAATATTTTATGAGACCAACTACTGTTATATATATATATATATATATATAATACGATACTATACTAGCAACCAAACGTGCCGAAAGGATCGAGCTATTCAACAAAAGAAGCCACGAATGAAAGAGATTATTCAATATTCACAAAGTGTTTTTGTTTTCTTCTTTTTGAGAAATTAGTTATAAGAACGCGCCCACGCGTGTATTCTTTACATTTTTTATATGAAAATTTTCTTCTAACACTTAGTTGTATTTATTTATCACTCACTTAATAATTGAGATTAGTAAAAAGAAAAAAATTTAGTAGAGCACATTGAAAATAAAAAAACATCACATAGTAAATTATTTATGTGGTACATGTAAAATGAATTAAATGGAGTAAAGTGAGAAAAAAATCATAGAAGTATTTGGTTAGAAGATTAAATTATAAAAGAGCATTTGACAAAAGATTAAAAAAATACTAAAGTAAAAAGCAAAGCAAGAATAGAAATAAAAAAAAGTAAAAATAAATAAAAGAAAAATTAGAAATAAGAAATGTAAAAAATAAAGCAAAAGAGAGAAATGAGACGTTGACATGTGGTAAAACGAGGAGTAATGTATTTGATTCTTATACGTATGTTAGATTTATAATAAAATACCGGAGTATAAAAAAAATGTTGTTTTAAAACTTTTTAAAATGTTACAATTTTACCAAATTCACTTGCGTTTTTTTTTTTTTTTTTTAAATTAATCTATCTACGGAAGTAACGTAACTAAAGGGAAATGGATTTTTTTTTTTGGGGGGTTTCCCCAGAACGTCTTCCATTCACCTTTTTTTTTGGCCTTTAAAGTTGTTGTGAGCGTGAGAAAGAGAATAAAAAAAAAAAACTTTCAGCCGTATTTAGAATTAATCTCATTTTTATTGTACACGTTTTTTCAAGAAAAAAATAAAAACGTTTTTAAAACGATATTTGGCGTAATAAAGACAAAAAAAAAGAAAATAAAAATGATTTTTTAGTTTAGTGTAAAATGAGAGAGAAATGAAAAATAACTTTTAGTCATTTTTTATTTTTTATTTTCATTTTCTCCTCTCTCGAGTAGAGAGAGAAAGCAAGACATTAATGAGTTTTTTTACACTGAAAATAATCTCTTGATAAAACTACCAAACACATTTTCAAAAATAATTTATGTTTGAGATTGAAAACGTTTTCATTTTTATTTTCATATAAAAACTAAAATCATTTTGAAACGAGTTCCAAACGCACCTTCGTTTTTCTTTATAGAGAATGCCACGTATTAAGTTTTAATTGAGGGTGTGTTCGTTTGGTAGACTCAACTTGAGTAAGCCTAACTTAAGTTGAGCCCACAACTCAAATTGTTGTTCGGTGAGCTCGGTTCGAATTGTGATTCAAATCACAATTCGAGTTAATGTGGAAGAAGTGGAATTCAACCACCCCTTGAATTCCTCTTAACTCGAGTCTTTTGCTACAGTAAAGTCTTCTGCCCAACTCTGCCAGATTCTCTGGCTCGTTACCGTTTCCTTGTCTCCATTCATCCGTTTTCTTCCCTCTTCCTCTGAAAGCTCTTTCTTCTCTGTGCATTCCCATCATCTACAGCCTTGATTCCCTGATTCGTAACCCGCGTGGTGAAGCTGCAACCCAGATCTGATCTTTGTTTCGTTTGAGATATTAGCCAGATCTTGTTTGGTGACCGAGGAAACCTTTCATCGTCGTTCATCGATTTGCCCAAAATGGAGAAAATAGCTCCTTCCTCAGAATCACGACGTTCTCCACTGGCTGTTCTTCTGTGTAGATGTCTCCGCCACCATCGATCTCAACCTCTGCATAAGTGGAGATATTCTGCCGGTCGTAGACGTTGGAGGAGAACTTTCCTCCGTATTCCATCTGCATCACGTTTGGGGCTATTCACGGAAGATTACACTCGTTCTTCCACTAGATCAAACACGGTAAGCCTTCCTCTCTTTCCCATATGATTTGTGAGATTGTAGTCGAACATTGGAAAAAAATTTTTGTGGTGAAAATTTCTGAGATTAAACCTTATTTTACAACCAAGCCCTCCATATTACTTGATTAATTACAGAGAAAAAAAAATTAGGAAAATTAGAAACATGCTTGATTAATTTCAGTTGGCTCCTACTTCGTACGTTGTGTGCTTTATCATTTCCGCTCAGTATACATAAAAAAAAACCAAAATCAGAATGTGATGGACCAAAAAACTTCCCTGTGCATTTGCAAATGCTATGTCCCGCATATCCCTCCCTAAGTCCTTCACAGAAAGAAAAGAAAAACATAAACCTATGAGACCAAAGAGAGGCAGGCACCAATTTCACACAATGTTCGAATGTTGGAAGCTTAGTGCTGGGTCTTATCTCGTAAATTATTGAACCAGACACGTTTTGCATGGAATGAATGAAAAGTTATTTTTTATTTTTATAATAATTCGTGTGGATAGGAAAGAATGCATATATTGTCAAATGACAACCAATAATATTAAGAGCAAAGCTGCTTCTTGCCTATTTTTCCTCTCTTATTTAATATACATATATATATATATATTAATGAAGAGGAAAATGAATAAGCATTAGCAGACATATATAGTTGAATATAAAGACCTCAAATACTCTGAGGCTCTAGTACATTGGCAGTAGAGTTTAATTTAATTATGGATAACAGATTCCGTATCTGTGAGCTCTTTCGACTCTGATGTTGTTGTGCAAATGAACTCTTTGTTCTTATTGGATTTAGTACATTGGCAGTGATGATTTTCTTGACATATCAGTTTCGTTGTAGCGATATAATTTTGGTTTTTGGCATTTATCAGTTGCTACTGCATGTAATTAGGTTTTCTTAGATTGAATGTCATGTGTTGTCATTTGTTATTGCATTATGACCTATGCTCTTAAGTCCCTGGCCTATTACTATGTGGTTTGTCAGCATAAGTGTCATTCTAGGAGGATAATGCTCCGAAACTGAAATGATATGATTATAACCAAATCTGAGCCAATCAAAAGATTATGTACTTTAATAATCTTTCTTCTTTGTCGTCGCATATGTCACTTTCTTCTCGTGGTTGGTGGTCTTGCTTGTGTGTATTAGATGCCACGAAGGAGTGAGGATGACTTGACCTTCTATTGGTATGAGAAACAAAAAACTGCGCTTTTTAAGCAACTTGCGGACTTCAATAATAACAACAGGGGTCGTCAACCTGAATCAACGGATTGGGAACAATGGGCGAAAGATTTGTCCTCACTTTTTTTGTCACCTATTCCTCCAGGGCGCGTTAAAGAGGCAAAGGAACGCCTGAAGAAAAAATTCAACGCTGAACTCGCCCTCCGCACTAACACCGGACTAGGATGGGATCCAATCAAGAATACCCTAACTTGTACTGACGAGTGTTAGAATGAATTCTGTGAGGTTAGTATATGGCATACTTACTCCATACGCATCCTTTGTTATATGCTTCTTGTTCGTGCCATTTAACATGATTCAAATTCCCAAAGTGGGGGCCTTAGAGGGGCTGAGGACCTGGGGGCAAGGGTCGTTTAGACCCTGGGCTTCAGCCTTAGAGGGGCTGGGGAGTGGGGGGCTTCGGCCTTAGGGGCAGGGGTGCCTTAGAGGGGCTGGGGAAGCTTATAGGGGCAGGGGAGGCTTAGGGGCTGCCAGCCTTAGGGGTTGGGGAGGCTTAGGGGCAGGGGTGCCTTAGAGGGGCTGGGGAGGCTTAGAGGGGCAGGGGAGGCTTAAGGGCTGCCGGCCTTAGGGGCAGGGGTGCCTTAGAGGGGCTGGCCGGCCTTAGGGGCAGGGGTGCCTTAGGGGTTGCCGACCTTAAGGATTGATCTCTCAGAGTGTTTTGTTGATGCTAAGTATATTGATCTATTATTCTATTCCTACTTTGTGTCATTTTTTATAATACTTATTATAGTCTTTTGTTATTGTTATTTGTTTAACAGAAACACACGTGGGCGAAGCGTGCACGTAAGGATCCTCTCAAGAACTATGACTTGTACTACGAAGCGTTTGCTAGTAGACGTGCCCGCGGTGCATTTGAAGAGACTTTGGAAGAGAATGATGAGGAAGGTGACGTTTCTGAGCCGCTTGTAGGGGAGGATGATGTTGATGGCGGCAATTCTCAACATTTGGAAGGTGATGAAGCATTTGTCAACACAATGAGAGGGGCTTTAAACTCATCCACCCGTTCCCTAAACATGGCCTCGTCATCTCGACATATAGCGAAGCGCCATAGTAGAAGTGGAGCCCGAGGTATGGATCCAGAGGTAAAATCTATTTTAAAAAGTATTGCAACTACGCTGAATCAGTGTCAGAGTAGTCGAGGTACAAGTTCAGGTGCTTCTCAGCGTGTGGAATCCCAGCAATCAACCTTCCAGAAGTATCAGACAGTAATTAGTGAGATGTTACTGGATAATGAACAGACTGTGTTGCTCATGGAGTATATAAATTAGAACCCCAACTGTCAAGAGATGTTCTTGGGCATGAATGATGAACAAAGGCTGTTTTACGCTTTGAGAATATTGAAAACCATACCAACTAATCCAGCTCCCAATGTGCAGCAACAATATCTAGTTTACATGAACCGGGGTCCACCATATGTGGGCTCGTCTGCACAATTTCGCCCACCGGTCGAAAACATCACACAACAGCAGCGTCCTTTTCCCCTAGTACCCTCTTACCCTCACCCACCACACCCTTCTTCCAACACCCTACTCCTACTGGCCAACAACCCCTTCCTAACTACCAAAATTTCTCACAATTCTTGATTAACCCCCAATACCCACCCCCACCCGGCCCTTTTGGAGGAACCGGAAGTGATGAGATTTAACTTGAGTTATTTTCTTCCTAGCGTTATTTCTTTTTCCATTTGATTGTGATGAATTGTCTTTGTTTGTTATTTGGAACGATTGTTTGTCATTTCAATTTTAGGGGCTGACTTTAGCTAGCGAGTTTAGTTTGTGAGTGTGTTTGTTGTAACGTTATAGACTTTGATTTGGAACGTTGATTTTATGTTATGCATTGTTGTTCATGAAGGCATTCAGTAATGTAACATTGTTCATGCTTATCATTTCAAATATTGTTTTGTATCTTGTGGATTGTATTGGCAGATAGGATGTGGAGTGGCGGACCATCAAACGCGAGAAACAATGGTCCACCGGATGATGACTCTGATGATGACTACATTCTTGGAGCAGTCGCTGTTGCGGTATTCTATACAGCATACTTGGAACCTCCACTTCCGACTCCTAGGAATAATAGCCACCACACATGTATGATGCGTCTAAGTGATTTGTTAAATGGACACGAGATGGTAATATACAATAAGATTAGGATGGGCAGCGATTGCTTTAGGCGATTGAGCTGGTTACTCGAACAAAAGAACTTATTGAGGAGTACACAAAATATGAGCGTTGATGAGCAATTGATCATTTTCTTGACAATTATTTGTCAAAGCGAAAGTAATAGAGAGACACAACATCAATGGCAACACTCGGGGGCTACAATTTCAAAGTACTTCATGGTAGTGTTGAATGCCATATTTCGTCTTCGCCATGATTTTATTAAGCCACCTGACTTTAATCGCATCGATCCACATATTGAGGCAAGTGGGAACAAGTACAGACCTTGGTTCGATGTAAGGCTTACCTCTCCTTTTTTTTTTGTTCGTATTAAGCATTATGATTACAGAATATAATGGGATTAAGAATAACGTTTATTCTAATTGTCACAGAACTGTGTTGGCGCGCTCGACGGGACGCACGTTCCATGTGTACCGCCGCCAGAAAATGCAGAGGTCTGGAGAAATAGGAAGGGATTCAACTCATAAAATGTTTTGGGAGTGTGTTCTTTTGACATGAAGTTCATGTATATGTCTGCCGGGTGGGAGGGTTCCGCGAACGACGCTCGAGTTCTTGAATCAGCACTTGAAACGCCAGAAAAGAAGTTCCATGTCCCTCCACCAGGTACACACAAATCCTAAACTGGGTAATAGTTGGAGTTTGAATCTGTGTGGGTTTAAAAAGTTCGGACAAGTATGCTAAAACAGTTTCTCTTCCCACCACGTAGGAAAATTTATTTAGTAGACTCCGGTTACGCAAACACAGGTTGTTTCCTAGCTCCTTATCGCGGTTCTACGTACCACTTGCAAGAATATAGGGCACGTCGCGGTCGACCTCGAACTGAGCGGGAGTTATTTAACTACACTCATTCATCGCTAAGAAATTGTATCGAGCGGACGTTCAGGGTATGGAAAGCGAGGTTCCGCATTCTAAAGATAATCAACAACTACCCGATGAAAAAATGAGCGAGAATACCTATTGCGTGCGCTGTGATACATAACTTCATACACATGTATCAACATGATGATAGCTTCATAAATCAATACTTACAAGATGGGGTACCCGTAAGTGAATTGACCCCCTGAACGTGGATGATGATGTCAATCAAAATCATAACCCAGATCGGAGTACGGAAGGACCAAGAAACACCGCGAGTCGAAGGGAGATGGGTCTTATGAGGGATGAAATAGTGAGAACAATATGGCAGGCCAATGGTGGAAATAACAATCGCTAAATAAACACGTATCAGTTAACATGTATGAAATATTTGTTTTGTAACAGGTAAATCGAGCCATTTGAGGCAATGTCTTTTTTTGTATTTTTTTTCCTATTTTCGGAATTTTTTTTTGGTTGTGACAGGTAATTTTCTCCTTCATTAATTAGTTACATGTCTTAACATATGAATATGACATTTTAAAAAAATTAGAAACGTGGAATGTTCTTCAGTTTGAATAACGGAAGTTCTTTTTTTCCTTCATTTTATCATATAAATGGAAGAGAATTGAGATGGTAGTTGGAATAAGAAATCTGTGAAATGAACACATCACAACTCGAATTGTGGGTCAAACTTGTAGCTCAAATGGACTCCTAAACACTAACTCCAATTCCAATTACAATTCCAATCTAGATTCTAACTCCAATTATAGCTTTAACTCAAATTGTAAAACTTGGATCGGTGAAGTGAACACACCCTGTGAGTTTTTTTTAGTAAAATCTACGTTGCGATATGTGATTAGTTCTTTCTTTTAGTTTGGCACGTGTGAGTTTCTTTTTTGTGAAAAGGGGCTCATGTGGATCACGTTACAGAGGATCAGACACTGATGGAATATGGCTGACAGTTATACCACGTGTCGCGTTCTGATTAGCTGATAGAGAATCATGGTGGGACTCACTTGACGGATGAGGGAGGTTTGCCTGATTTCTACGCTCATTGGTCTGGGCATGCTGTTCACGCGTGCCTTTTGGTTGTTGATCTTTTGATTTGACAACTTAAAATGAATTCTGATTTAAGGTGATGTTTGGTAGATGGATTCATTCCCCGATTCGAATCATGGTTCGTGGTTCGCTACAATATTTTCTCTCACAAAAAATACACGTAAATCGAAAATGGTTCTAATCACATGGTTCTAATCCATGAACCAAACGCACCCTTAATTTTTTCGAGGATGATTTAATTTTTATTATATTTATTTAAAGTTAATTTGTAAATTGATTTTGTTCATTTTAGCACCGTTTTATATAAAATTTCTTATATTATTCAGATAAAAAAATTTGAATAAAATTTAAATTAAACAAAAATACACTAAAATAAAATAACAACATACCAAATTAAGTAAAAATCAAATTATACAAAACAAAGAAAATATAAATAATGCAATTTATTTATTCTTTTTGAATCTTTTAGTCCTTTATTTTTCTTTCTTCTAATTATTTTAATATTTTTTGTTATTTCTACCTAATATTTTGAACCAAATTATAGAAATTAAATATAGAAAATGCTATTTATTTTTTCTATAGAACCGGCGTCTAAAATAATATGAATGTCAAAAACACAATTCTAGCAAAAAAAAAATAAAATAAAATAAAAACCCACTTGAATTTTGTCTCAAGTGGCAACCTTTTGTGGTTGGTAAGAAGCACGTGTCTTTGGGTGTTTTCTCTCTCTCTATATCTCTCTCTCTCTCTCTCTCTCTCTCTCTCTCTATATATATATATATTTTAGAAAACTATAATCCACCCATCACATGGAATATAGACTAGAGAGAGTCAAGTTGGCCACTTGTTCCCCGTTCCAAATTCCTAGCTCAAATTGCACAAAAATGGCACAATAAAGCCTTTTAAGACGGATTTGTAAAGAATCTATAAAATTCAGAGCAAAAACAAAAAAAAGCTATAAAATTCATTTTAGCGGGAGTTTAATTAAATAAACTTTTATTATATAATAAACAATATTAAAAAATAAATAAAATATTCTGTTAACATATTATTTATAAATTATGCTTAATATATTATTTATAATTAAAATATTATTAAATTAGTTTTATTCATTTAATTTGCACTTTAGTAAAAAATTAAAGCATAATACATTATACAAATGACACGAAAAATACTTTGAAAAGAAAAGTATATACAAAAGAAATACAACATAAATAAGTAAGGAGTTTTTTAATAGGATTTAAAAAATAAACTATCAATAATTCTCTACTTTTAATCATTAAATCTATACTAAAAATTATCTATTATATATATTTTTTAATCTGATATTATTTTAATTAGACACAATACAGTTAAAAATTAGTACTATTTTTAGAGAGACTTACCTCAAAAAGTCCAAAAAGGGTTCGCTATGTCAAATACTTTTAAATTCTTTTACATGAATCTACCTACTAAGTAAGGCAGAATCCGTTTTTTTAGAGGGGGTAGTTTCGTTGCCCGCGTTTTGTGTGTTTTTTTCTTTTCTTTTCGTTTCTTTTTTTTAAAAAAAAAAAAAAAAAAACCTTCCTTCCATCCTTTCTTTCTTTCTTTCTTTTTATTTTTAAACTCTCCTTTTTACTTTTCCCTTTCTTTTTCTTATCTACCTTTTTTACATTCTTATTTTTTATTATATATTTTTCTTCTTTTCTCTAAAATTAATCCTTATAAATATACTTTTTTAATTTTCCGTTTTAATATGTTTTTGTGTCCTGAAGTTTCATTTTTTTATGGTTCCTTTTTATCTTTAAATTTATTTATTTTTTATTTTGGTCCTTTTTTTATCCTTTTTATTTATTCTGAAACTTTTTATTTTTTATTTTTTGTGGTTTCTTTTTATTTTAAAACTTATTTATTTCTTCATTCAGTTTTTTTAACCTTTTTTTATTTTCATCCTAAAATTTTATTTTTCCATTTCGGTTTTTTTTTGTCCTAAAACTTATTTAATTCTTCGTGTTAGTTCTTTTCTGACATTTTTATTTACTTTTGTCTTGAAATTTTATTTCTTTTTCTTTTTAGTTTTTTTTTTAATTTCCTATAACTTATTTCTTTCTTCATCTTGGTCGTTTTTTACTCATTTTTTTTCTCTGAAACTTTATTCTTGTCAATTTTTTGTCATTTTTGTTTAAAACTTATTTATTTTTTCATTTAAATCCTCCTTTTCCTTTTTTTTAGCTTCTTGCCCTAAAACTTGACTTTTTTTTTTTTTTTTTTTTCCATTTTTCCCTTTTGGAATTTTATATTCAAATTTTGTATGCTTTTAATAATAACATGGTAATTAAAACTTAACATTGGATACTCTTTATGTGCATAATACATGGAGTTCAACTAGTATACTAATATCTAATTTATATTCATACAATTTTTAAAAGTTACATTCAGGCGTTTCGTCCGAGGCTTAGGAAGAAACGTTCATTATTTTTTTTTCGCTTAATATATTTCGCGTATCCTCCTTTATAAGGACGAAACGTTTCTTCCTCTTTCTTTAGGAAGAAACGTTACAACCAGGCCTTTTCCCCTTCGTTTATTTGAGACCTTGCTGAATTGAAATAAGAGAATAGGCATGAAAACTTGCAGGACAATTATTACATAACTCAAGTTAAATAGCCACAGAATGAGGACCAAAAGTTTCCTCAAATAATTATTCAAATTGAAGTTCTCCCACAGAATTCTATGACCTCTGTTTGTTTTTTGCCCCTTTTTTTTTTTTTTTTTTTTTTTTTTTTTTTTTCACCCCAATAAATGGAGTTTTAAGCTTCATTTGAGGCCTTACCCTTCTTCCTGTCAAGCTCTTCTAGCGCCTCCCACAATTTTGGATCAGCATAATCTTTTATAAGAAATGCGGGCTTCGCTTGCATCAGCAAATGTTCCGGATTTCTGGTCGCTATACCAACAACTTGCATTCCAGCTGCGACTCCAGCTTTTATCCCGGAGACCGAATCCTAGCAAAATCCATAAAGATCAAACATCATGTCAAAGTTTGCACTTTACATAAACTTATATAATTGAGGACCAATGCATATTTAAATTATGATTTTTAATTCTAACATTTAAAATTTTAATTTTTTTTAAGATAAAAATACTATAATAGAGTCGATAATTTGAGTTTAAATATACGAAACGAGATACGAAAGAAAAGAGGGCAGACCTCAAATATAAAAGTATGATTCTTCGATGCCTTGAGGATATCCAGAGCCTTCAAGTAGGGATCCGGATGCGGCTTGGCACGAGCACATTCGCTTCCGATAATTACAGCATCGAAAAAATCGGAGAGCCCGAGACGCGAGATCATGAGTTCAGCATTGATCCTCGGAGCGTTTGTGACAGCAGCACGCTTCAGCCCGCGATCTTCGACCCACTTCTTCACCTTAAAAAGACCATTCAGAGGTTTCAATTGTTCTGCAGCGAGTCTGCGGATTCCATGGATGATGCTACTTAGTAAGGATTTTTGAAAGCAAATATTTCCAAGAAGAGAGAGGAGCGCGGAATTTACCGACGAAACACGGCTTCTTGGTCCTCTACGAACTTTATACCCCGTTCGTGGTCATCAGGGAAGAGAGCCCTGGCAATATCAGCCTCATGTTTTCCAGAAATAGTCTTAATGTAGAACTCCTCATCAATGGGAACTCCTCCGTTGAAACCTATCTGTTAAATTATACCAGATTCCCATTAATAAACTGTTTCACAACATTTGAAATCAACACAAACTAATCTGAAATTCTGATATTTTAAGGCAAATTTAAATTTTGCTCACAGATTCAAGTTCAAGTTCATAGACAAAAGTATAAATCTCATGTTTGCATAACATAAAAATGAGAAAATTCTCTTTATGAATGTACCTCTTGAAGCATTTCGCTGAAGGCAAGGTGGTGAAGCGGATCTGAATCACATAGAGTTCCATCAACGTCGAATAGTATTGCTTCAAGTGGGGCTAGTCCACAGAGTGAACTTTTGCTGTTTCAACACAACAAAAAAAAAAAAAAAAAAAAAAAAAAAAAAAAAAGAGAATTAAAGATAGAAGAGTTTTAGCGGAGTTAGTCAAAAGCTGAAAACACACTCAATATAAATATTCTGGCCAACCTCAACTCCATAAGTTTTATTGGAGACAATATATATGAGTTTATTTATCATAGTGACATCCTATATGATAGATATCTAATATTGTATAACAGTATTAGGATCTTGAAGCTTAATATATCACAAAACACACACACACACACACACACACACACACACATATATATATATATATATATATATTAGCATATTATTATTTCCACCCTGAACACAAAAACTTCAAATTTCAAACTTTTCTCTCAAGAAAAAGTGAACAACAAAAATGTATTCAAACCACAAATAAAATTGAAAAAAAAAAACTTGGAACTTCAATGACCAGTACAGATAGACAAACACGGTATGAATTTATTTGATGTAACGATGATTAAATTTGAACTGCATTGAAAAAAACTGGTAGCCCATGTTTTCCTTTTTTGTTTTAAATTAGTTTCCATATCAAATATTCAATGAATCTAGCAAAAACGAATTAGAAATCATGAAAAAAAAAGAGACAAGTTTACCTAGTTGTCATTGTAGAGATGGGTAGTGGCAAATAAAACAATAGGATTTTTAAAAAAAAAATTTGTGTGCGAGGAATTTTTGGTTTCTGAGAAATGGTAGCTTGAGGAGAGGCAGAGGCAGATGGCGGAAATATATAGAGGAATCACCAACGATACCAAAGCACTAGGCCAGGTCGATCCCCTTTATGAGCATCGTTACCTTTTCACGTTTAATTTATTAGTAGTTTTTTTTCATTTTTTTTAAGGAAAAAGAAGTAAAGAAATACTATAGTTTATTTTTTTTTACTTTAATAAAAAATTTAAGTTCATTTTTTACTACGGTTTAAATCAGAGTGATTCTAATTTTAAAATAAGAACTATAATTTATGATTTTAAGTCTAAATCATGGTTCTGAAATCAGAATTAGAATAAAAAATTTGAATTACTCAAAATCAAAGGGTGGGTGGTTTTAGAATCATGGGTGATTCATAGTTTAAAACATCACATTAAAATTAAAATCTTAAATTAGAACCATACAAACCAAACACTGAATCAGAACTATGATTCATGATTTTAAGTACAAATCATGGTTCTGAAACCAGAACTAAAATCAGAAATTTGAACCACCTAAAATCAAATGGATAGGTGGTTATAGAATTATGAGTGATTCATAATTTAAAATATCACATCATAATTCAAATTTTTAATCAAAACTATCCAAACTAAACATTAATTTTAAATAAATTAAATTAAAACTACTTTTTACTTTTTATAAATAAACATTAATTTAAAGTCAAAATCATAATTTCATATTTAAAATCTTTATACCAAACAGCCACTCACTTTTTCTTCATTTCTTGGAAGAGAAAAAGAAAAAAAAAAGTTGTAATTTATTAGTGGAAAAGCTGTGGTAGGACATGCACTGTTGACGTGATCCGTGTGCGTAGTGCAATAAAGCGTAGCCCTCTTTTAAAAATAAATTTCTGTAGTTTTTTTTTTTTAGCTTGAAAAAGAAATTTCTGTAGTTAATAAAAGTTATAGTATGTATTTCCATCCTTTTCAAATGCCATAATCAGATCCATTTGTCTTGGACGTGGTTTAAATCTCTACTTCTACTTGGATTCATTTGTTACTTCTGTTCCTATGATGTAAAGGGGGTTTGCTTTGTTTTGTTTTTTCTTTTTTTTTTTTTTTTCCCAGTTATTTGCTTAACAAAATTTCCAGAAAAACCAGAAGGGTAGAAGGAGAAGAAACCCACAGACACAAAACGCTCTTGAGCTGAAAGGAAACTGAAAGTTAGGAGATAACACATACAGATTACCTTTTAAAAGTATATGGATCTGAATTTTTACCCTTTATTTTAAATTTATAATTTTTTTAGTTAAATAATTACACTAACAAAATGATATTTATAAAGAGTAAAAAGTAAAAATCTAAACTCATATACTCTTACGGGTAAATTTTCCATTTTTTTGACACTATTTTTTTATTTGCTATGATCTGGTCAAATGGGCTATGTTCTTAAATTGGTGGGTTATTGAGCTTAGACTCTGAATCCCTAAGGCTCGTTTAGTTTATGAGTTTAAATCGCGTAATTTAAATTTTATGGGATAAGCATTGTGATAAAACTTTTTAAATTTAAATTTTTGTGAGAGAAATATTATTTGAAATCTGAACATGTACAGTAGCTTCCCGTCAAAAAAGAAAAAGGATGCAATTATGAGGTTTGGCCACATTATTTTTGAGATTGAAAGGCTCGTTTAATTCATATGTTTAATTCAGTGATTTTGATTATAAATTTAAATTTTATGAAAAAATTTATTAATAGTATTTTTTTTATTTAAATTCGTTGTAAGAGAGTAGAATTAGAATTATAAGTTGAAGTTAATTAATTAAACGGGCCATATGTTCTCTATTAGCTGAATCTAGGAAGATCTCAATAATTTCTTCCCTTACCAAAATTTGATACTTTCCTAAGATCAACTGCACCATCCTCAATACCCAAAAATCGATACTTTTCCTTTTTTATAACTGCACCATCCTCGCTCATGTTGGAATACTGGATTTATTGTTTACTTTCTTTTTTATTTTCCCTCCAATCTTGATACTTCTTCTCTTACAATTTATGGAATCAAAACAGCCATTTCCCCGTCTTTTCCCTCACTTCGGAGTAAAAGTTATCTCTGATAAATCTTTTCTTTTTATTTTTTTTTGTTTTGAGAATTTATCGGTTACAATATGGTACAATAATGTGTACAGGTGTTAGGTGCATCCTCTCTATTGTGGATTGTGCGAATACATCTTTGGGGTCAATAAATAAGAGCCCGTTTGATTAGATGAGATTTAAATCATAATTCATGATTCGTTATAATATTTTCTCTCATAAAAAATACACATAAATTAAAAATTATTTTAATCTCATAATTTTAATTCATAAATTAAATAGGCTCTAAGTATTGTGGATAATCCTTTTAATGCGTGCCCTACCGACTGCCACAGCTTTTCCCATTAATTATTAGTACGTAGTTTTTTCTTCACCTTTTCTTAAAAAGGAGGAAAAAAAAAAGAATAGAAAAGAAAGTTGTAATTTGTTAGTACTTTTTTCACCTTATCTTAGACAGAAAAAAAGAAAAAAGAAAAGAAAAGAAAGTTGTAATTTATTAGACATTAGTAGTTTTTTCTTTACCTTTTTCTTAAAAGCAAAAAGGAAAAGAAAGTGGGCACTAGTGATTTAAGGGACATTTAATAAGGAGATTTATATCATGATTTAAATTATTGTTCATAATTCGTTATAATATTTTCTCTCATAAAAAATATACGTAAATTAAAAATAATTATAATCTCATGATTCTAATCCATGAACTAAACGTCACCTTAAACATTTACACCTTACTCTATTATAAAGTAAAGAGTTTTAATTTTCCACTTCAAAATCAATAATAATAATAATAATGATAATAAATACAAAATTATGCTTATGTAAATTATCAACATTTTTCTAAAGCTTTTGCTTATTATTCTAATAATAGTAGTGATAGTAGAATATTAATACCAATACCGACACAGTTATATATGTTATAATTATTTGTTTTATACGTTATAAGTTGTGAAATGAATAAATCTTATAAGCAAAATGAGAATTCTACAGTAGGGTATGAAAATGGAGCTCTGTTTTAAGCGGTGAGATGCGTATAAATTTTTATGAGGATAACTTTTTATAATTGTTTTGATATGATTTTGAGTAAATCTAATATTAACTTACTCTGAATGATATAGGAGGGAGTCCAATAAAGAGTGGGCATGATTCTGCCCACACAAAGACAAGCAAACGGAAGTTATAATGTAAATGGGGCAAATATTCATCTAATTAGAAGGGTAAAAGTGTAATTGTGCACTCACTGCCTCACTAACAAGGGTTAATGAGTGACATATGTAAATTCCATCCCTAAAAGTAATAGAAGTGGCAAAATTTTTATGGGAACGTAGATAGGAGAACAGATGTTATGATTTGAAGATCAATGATAAAAAGTTATGAGGAAGGAGAATTTTTATAAGTAATTCAATAATAAAAAGAGTGAGAACATACAGTAGAGCAAGTTATGTTTTATCGTCCGATCTATATCAAGTTATGTGCTGTCAATTTTTATACTACTTTTTTTTATATTAATGTGACTTTGATTAAATTTGGTTAGAATACTGAATAGTTTGTTAAATCTGTTATTACTAGTTGTAATTAGTTTAGCCACTTGTAATAGATAATTAGTTAGAGCCCGTTTAGTTCGTTGATTCGAGTTTTTAATTTGAGTTGAGATGTGATTTTATGTGAGAGCTTTTTACTGTAGTAAAAAAGTTAGATGTGATTGTTTATGAGAGCTTTTTATTGTAGCAAAACTCGAATTCTAAACTCGAATCAGCGAAATGAACGAGACCTTAAGTTGTTTGCAAACGTGGCTGTCTCTTAGTGGACCACCAGATTGTTTTGGTTACATCGTTACGGCTGTATTTTTATGGCCCTGTGTCATCGGAACAACTCATGAGAATTACAGAAATTTCTCAACCAGAACATTCTTTCATTTTCTTCAGTATTCTTTTCAAATTTAACATCAACTATACTAATACAAATGTTGCACTGTAAAATGCTCCTAAACAAATATCATGCCTCATCAATCAATATTGACACTAGCTCTTTAACACCAATCACTTGCTTCCTTCTCCCATTTTCCCGCAAGTTCGTCTGCCAATTTATGGTTATGGAGGATTGTAAAACAAAAAGAGAATTTTCAATAGATTATTAGAGTTTTGTATTGGATTATTTTACATTAATACTAATAGTAAACTAATTCAACTCGTATTGTATTATTTAATACAATATTCATCTCAGACCAAGAGGGTTCGGGGTAGACCATGGTCAGGGTTGCGCCGTGATTAAAGTTGGGCAAGACTCGAGTTGGACTATAATTAAGGTTTGGATGGCAATCGATGCCCCTTTCTCCTTACTGATTTTTATTTTTATTTTTTGCATGGTTCTTGATTTTTTTTTTTATTTGTCCATATAACGTTCTTAGGCAAAGTATTTCTTGTGGAGTTTTAATAATTATTATAATATTTGCTTATTAATGGATATCATTGTTTTAGCTGTAATACATTAATTTAACGGTCGTAATAAATTAAATAGTTGGCAAAAAATTTAATGTAATTAATGACATTAAATTTTTATCACGCCACATAATTAAATTTTTATATTTCAAGATAACCATTGATAGAAACGTAATCATTAAAAAATTATAAATTTTACGACATTTTGTTGATGTTGGATGATATTTTGCATGAGCATTATAAATACATTATTATATTGCAACAATAGGTTGTTTACACTTTTAACATTTTATGAGACAATACAACTCAACATGATAAAATACAATATACTGAATTTGTATATAGTACTACGATATTAACTAGCAACCAAATGTCAAAAAGTATAGAGCTTTTCAACAAAAGAAACCATGAAGTAAGGGGATCATTCAATATTCAGAAAAGTGTTTTGTTTTTTCGTTTTGAGAAATCTATAATAAAGCACTAGAGTATTAAAATGCTATTTTAATGTAATCTAGTTGCAAAATAGATTTTTTATCATATTTGGTCGAGTATTTATATATTTTTAATGTAATTAATATACTTCTAAAATGATATGAATGCAAAAAACAAGTTAGTACCCGTAAAAGATATGTAATCCTATCCTATTAGTGGATTTTTTTTCTTTTTTTTTTTTTGTGGTTAGGGTCTCACTCGAATTTGTTCACTTGGGTAGTCCAAGTTGAATGGTTATGAACCTGTTCGTTTGTGTTTGTTTTGTTTTGTTTTAGAACTTGTGTTTGATAAACTTGGGAACACGTGTCTTTGCGTGTTTTTTAACAAGTTCAATAGTATTAGTTGGTGACATTTGGTAAATAAGGTACATTACAAGAATTTTACTTGTTAAAATTAAAAGTTTAAGGACCGCCAAAATTAGTGAAACTTTAAGGACCGCCAAAATTAGTGAAACTTGTCAAGATATAGCCCCACCAAGTATCTTTTGGGTGTTTTTTCTTCTAATTCAGAAAACTATAATCCCCCATCACATGGTATAGAGTATACAGTATAGAGGGAGTCAAGTTGGCCACGCCTTCCTTGGTCCATATTCCTAGCTCAAATTGCACAAAAAAAAAAAAAAAACAAATAATGAGAACTTTCTCAGGATCCAGTAGATCTGGAGAGTATGACGTGGCGGGAATACGTGTAAGTATTTAACTTGTTAGTGGCGGTTCTAACGTGGTCAAAACACTTAACAGGCCTTCAAAGTAGATGACGATGATAGGACCTCCGACGATGGTGTGGTTCACTTAGGCCTAAATTAGGCCGAAGAACACGTGTTCTAGGACCCTCTTTGTTGCCAAAATCACGAAAAATACACCTGCAAAAAATGTTAGAAAATCTAAAAAATAATAATGAAGAACTTCGAGAATGAAGAATGATGGGAGGACTAATCACGTAGTTGATGGAGGAATGACTTGATAGGTGGATAAGGCTTTTTGATGGAGAATGGCTCCAAAGGCAGTTTTCACGCGAAGAGAATAAGATGCTGCTCCCCCTCCCTCTGTCTTTTCTCGCTTTGCTAATTTTCCCCTCTAACGCAAGCCGGGCGGCGGCGGGCGCGGGAGGAAGATAAGGCTGCTTTGGAGGTTTTGAGTATGTAGCTTCGCTGGTGGATAAGGCACTGATGGAGGAGAGTGATACGGAGGAGTCTGGTGAGAGTGAACCGTAGGTTGAATAGAGAGCGTGGAGACCTTTTGGAGCACTCCCTCCGATGGTGGATGAGAGTGACTCTGAGGTTGGAGGCTTGAATACTTCCAGGAAAGTGTGAAGATAACTCTTAAAACACTCTCAGATGGTGTTGGAAGAGGATTGAAAAGTGTTCTTGAGGAGTTTCCAATGAGGTCAACACTTAGAAACTATGAAGTTCCTTAATAACTTGAAGAAGACTCCAAGTCCTTGTAGCAAAAGACTTGAAGAAAGGATTTCTCAAGAGTTTTAGCATTCTGATAGTGTTTTCTGATGTGCAGGTGTTGTTGTTGGTCTCCTGAAATGAAGAGGGTGATGGGGTATTTATAGGAGGAGATGGGAGTGCTTGACAGCTGCTCTGACGGAGATCTGATCACTTATTTTCGTTTGGAGGAAGGCCATCAGAAGCCTTTCTTAGTTTGACAAATAGATGATCCTGTAACGACCCGCACCCCCACCTGGTATGATATTGTCTGCTTTGGGCCTGAGTCCGTACGGTTTTGCTTTTGGGCTTCACACCAAAATGCCTCATACCATTGAGAGGTGGTGTCATTCCTTATAAACCATGACCTATCTTCATCCCCAAGCGATGTGAGACTGCACAACTTACCCTTTCTTAGCCTTGTGCCTCAAGGGATTGATGGTTGTCACAATCACCCCTCCTCATGGGGGCCCAACATCCTCGTTGGCCACATTTTTGACTGGGTTGAGGCTCTGATACCATATGTAATGACCTGCACCCCAATCTGGTATGATATTGTCTGCTTTGGGCCTGAGCCCGCACAGTTTGGGCTTCACCCCAAAAGGCTTCATACCATTGGGAGGTGGTGTCATTCCTTATAAATCATGACCTATCATCATCCCCAGACGATGTGGGACTGCACAACTTACCCTTTCTTGGCCTTGTGCCTCAAGGGATTGATGGTTGTCACAATCATCCCTCCTCATGAGGGCCTAACGTTCTCGTTGGCCACATTTCTGGCTGGGTAGAGACTCTGATACCATATGTAACGACCCGCACTGTGAGAATTAAGTGTCATACTAAGCCTTTGCTTATATAAGTTATTTCATGTTGCAGACAATCTAAAGGGTAAGATGTAGCTATAGAGAAACTTGGAGCAGATGCGAGTGGTGCGTGATAGAAAAACGGGAGGAACGATTATTGAATGAAAGTGCTTAATGTTAAACAAAGTTTTTAAATTTTAAATTTTATTGTTTTGGAACTTTGGTTTATGGTGGTTTTAATTTGAATAAGATAAGATCTTTATTTTATTTTATTTTACGGTATGGATTTTTATAAATGAATTGAACCTAAAGATTATTTTTCATTGATGAGGTTTAAAATTTTTAAAGTTATAATATGAAAAACAAATTTAGGATTTCTTCCAGTCATTCAAAGTAAAGTGTTTCAAGCTTAACTATTTTTCGTATTTTTTTAGAGATAAATGTTTGAAAGTTAAGATAACTGTGACGGCTCGTGAGGGGTCGTTATAGATATGGTATCAGAGACTCTACCCAGCCGAAAATGTGGCCAACGAGCACGTTGGGCCCCCATGAGGAGGGGTGATTGTGACAGCCATCATTCCCTTGAGGCATAAGGCCAAGAAAGGGTAAGTTGTGCAGTCCTATATCATATGAGGATGAAGATAGGTCCTGGTTTATAAAGAATGACACTACCTCCTAATGGTATGAGGCCTTTTGGGGTGAAGCTCAAAAGTAAAATCATGCGGGCTCAGGCCCAAAGCGGACAATATCATACCGGGTGGGGGTGCGGGTCGTTACAGGTCCAAAAATGGAATCGACGGTTATGGAATGGGGGAAACAGTGGTGGGCTGTCGAAGCATTCCCATTCGGAGGAAAGGTGTCAAATAGCTTTCCGAGTTTGACAAAGAGACTCACTGAAAATGGGATAGAAAGCTTTTGAAAACTTGCTCCGGCGGCATTCTGATGAAGTGAGGCACAAGTTATTCTGTTTGGAGTAAAATCCCAACTACCTTGTCGGAAGAGGCAAAGTGACACCTTAGAAGTGGAAATACTTGGAGGCCAACTTTCAGATTTTGGGCTGACACGAAGTGACTTCAAACCTGAAATCTCCAAAAGTGTTTTACTCAACCAAGTGCTCCGAAAACTTTCCTCTTTGGTGGTCTGATCACGTGTCAGACCTTCGTCAGAGGTTGTTTGTACGAAATGACCAAACAACTATTGTAGTTGCTCTGATAACAGATTGCTCCAACACCAAGTTGCCCTGAATGTGCACGAGTGCTTCGAATGGACAACATGATACGAAGAAGAGCTGGGAAAGCATGCTTGACACAGGAAGTGCTCTGAGAGTCATGTCTACTCACAATAAAAACCTCCGAATGAGCCAAAACTAATGGATTTCTCAGGCCTTTGGGTTGGAGAAAATTTCTGAAGGATCAGGCTTGGGTTTTGGGCATTTTAAGGGCTGAAATAAAGGATTTTGGGCTTCCAAAGACAAGAGGAATATTTTTTTAGGTTGAATCCTCCATCACGTTCATACTTAATTTGACTAGTTCTTATAAACCCCCCAAGCAGGTCTCAAATTGGTTCATATTAAGGACAAATGGGCTTATGTGATCACTCACGGCCCACCAAACCACAACTCACGGAGTTCCCCTAGCGTGACTTGGGTCCACGAAACGAGCCTAATTACGTCGCAGGAAGCAAAAGATGGGGCCTGGACTTTTAATGAGCACGGTACAAATTCAGGTATCAACAAACTTCTAACAAGAACACGGGTTATTAAAGAATCTATGGATTCATTTTACTGGGAGTTTAATTAAATAAAGTTCTTAAATATATTGAATAATAATAAAAATATAAATATAATATCATGTCTTAACAATACTTATGCTTAATGCATTATTTATAATTAAAATATTAATTAATTAATTAATTATATTCATTTAATTTGCACTTTAGTGAATAATTTAATTTTTGTTTAAATTTTATTAATAATTTAGAAGCATGATACGTTATACAAATGACATGAAAAATAGTTTAAAAAGTGAAGTATATGCGAAATATAGCATAAATAAGTATCTCTATGTAAATATTGTTTAAATTCTTTTACATGAATATCTTTTTTTTTTTTCAAAAAATTAATAATTTTGTAGTAATATTTAAAAAAGATAAAAATATGAAGTGAAGTTTATAAAAATCTTATTAAAACTCTCACATAAGTTTCAAAGTCTTATTTAGAAGAATTTTTTTTAAGAAGCCACATTTTTTGAGTTTAATTGAAACTTGAAAGCTCTTCTACAGGTTCAATTGAAGCAATGCCTAACAGATCCTAGATCATCGAGGTCTATTAACACACATACATATTATCTTATCAAATCTCCTCCTCATCTTCATTCTTTTCTATTCGTCAGATTTTTTTCATCCTTTCCTATGTCCTTATTAGTAGAGTAGTAATATATATCGTGATAAATTTATTTATGAATACTCGCGTCTTAAAATTTTGTAAAATGTATACAATTTTAGTGTTTTGCAGTAATTTTTTAAAAGTTATATTTTTGTTTCATATCATAAAACTATTTTTTTTTATTTGGTGTTTTTTTTTTTTTTTTTTTTTTTTTTTTTTTTTTTTACCTCATGCAACACTTTAACTATTTATGGACTGTTACCAACTCCATCCCGATTCTCAAACACGTTGGATTAATTTTTTTATTACTTCTTTTTTTTAGTTATAAAATTGATTGTTGATGTTCGCCACCCGACGTAAAAATCAACTAATCTTATTGGTGAAACAATCAAGGGCTTAAATCTATTCTCTACATGTTCACGATTTAAGTTTCACTATCTATAAACCATTACAAACTCCATCTTGAACTGTGAATATAGAAATTTAGATAGACGTACTCCTTACCACCATAGCTGATGATATTTTGTATCAATGACGGATTGAGTATGGGTCCAGTGGATTGACCTCCCCTACTGAGAAAATTATGGGCCCATTTAATTCACTGATGTAAATTTTTAATTCGAATTGAGATGTGACTTATGTGTGAGCTTTTTACTGTAGAAAAAAGTTTTGATAAAATTTAGGACCTGTTTAGTTCTCTAATTCGAGTTTTTAATTTGAGTTGAGATGTAATTTTATGTGAGAGCTTTTTATTGTAACAGAAAAGTTAAATATGACTGTTTTTTAGAACTTTTTACTGTAATAAAACTTAAATTTTAAACTCGAATCGGTATATATATATATATATATATACACGCGTGCGATTCTTTAATGTCACTCGATTGTGCCCTCACTATTCTGATCATCTACATCATTTCTTTGGAATTTTTTACTTTATCTAGAGCTAACTTTTGGGCTTGAAAAGCCTCTTGTTGTACTTTTCTTTTTTAATTATTATGTTTTTTTTAATAATGCACATTTTGTTCATATTTTTATCAAGTGAGAACTTGGTATTCTTTTTTTTTTTTTTTTTACTTTCAATAATGCAAATTAAACTTATTTATTAATAGTGTTTAAGTTATTATTATTGGAAAAAAAAACACACCTCTACACTCACGTAGCAGAAAAATAAACTAAAATAAAAATATCAAAAAAATGGAGAAGATAAAAATTTAGGTGGTTCGGAAAATTTTCTTTCATCAACGGAAGAGAGAAAAAAATTCACTAACAGTTTTAGAGCTACATACTCAACAAACTTTCTCACTTTCTCTCTCTACCCAAAACCCCTTACACCCTTGCCCATCTCTCTCCTCACTTTTTTCTCTCTCTCAAATGAAGGCACCATGTCTTTGCACTTTTCTCTGAGCACACATAAAGCTTTACACAAGAGCTTATTTATAGACTCCTAGTAACCCTTACCAAAAAATAAAAAACAATAACTTACCTAAAAAAACACAAAATTGTTACTTTCCCAAAACTAATTTGAGTCACTTACCCAACAATCTCCACCTTGACTCAAATTCTCTCAACTCACTTAATTTGGTATTCAATCTCGATACCCATCATTGTACCGACAATGCAAACCTCAACAATAATAAACATGTGTCAAGTTTAAACTTTCATCAAACTTGAGACGAGAAACTGTTTTCTTCTTCTTCTTCTTCAAAGCATCTTGATCACTGCCATAATTCTTCACCATCTTGTCTTTATTGTCTTCAACTATCATCAGCATCTTGTTGCACTCTTGTACTCCTGTAACTTCTTTCACAACAGAGGAAGACTCGTTGTGACTTAGCTCCACCTACAACTGTTGTCCCAATCAACTTATACAAGTTTTTCACTTTTTCACCCTTCATAGCCACCAATTCACCTCTCTTAACTTGCATAAAACCACCATTCATATAATACTCACAACTCAAAGTGTCTAAAGCCCCCAAAGAAATCAAACTTCTCCTTATTTGAGTAACATGCCTAACATTTGTCAATTTCCTCATGACTCCATCGAACATCTTCACATTCACAGTACCTATTCCAACAGCTTTACCACTAGAATCATTGGTCATCAACAAAGTACTGGCATCATAGGGCTTATAAGAATCAAACCACTCTTTATATGGACACCTATGAAACGAGCATCCGGAATGCAAGATCCAAGAGTCAGAAATATTTTCATCAGCAATAACAGAATAAACACTATCTTCACTATCAAACCTGTTGGCAACAATATTTACAGAATCTGAAGCCTCCTGGGGTTCTTGCTTTCTCTTTTCTTCATGGTGCTTCGTTAATTCTTCACAATTTCTCCTAATATGCCATTTCTTATGCCAATAATAGCACTCAATATCCTTCCTTAAATGGGATTAGGTACGGCCATCTCTTTTATCATAACATCTCCCTTGTGACTTGCTCATATCCCTATTCAAATCTGACTATGCCACTAAAACTTGTTTAGTATGAGACGTAACACTAGGCTTTTTCATATTTGCAGTCTCTAACAGAGCAATCGACACCTCATCCACAGTCAATGTTGTCTTTCCAACTAACAATGTAGTCATTAAAGTCTCATATGATTTGGGTAGGGAGGCCAACAAAATTACCGCTTTATCTTCCTCATCAATTTCGACCTCTACACTTAATAATTGAGTTATGCACTTATTAAAACTATTTATATGGTCCCTAACATCACTTTTATCATCCATCTTCAACTCATACAATTGCTTCTCTAAATATAATCTATTTGTTAGGGATTTCAACATATAATCTTTTTATAATTTTTTTCATAACTCAGAAGGAGAAGTTTTACTCATAGCACTATATTTCAAATAACTTAAACGAATTGTGCTTACTGCTCTCGCTTCCAGTTCTTCCCAATCTTCATCTTTCATATTTTTCGGCTTATTTCCTTACAACGCTTTCAGTTTTCTCTGCTAAATCAGAATATCTTTCACCGTACTCTGCCATATGTTGAAATTACTCTTCCCGCCAAAACGTCGATCTGCTCAAACTTTATCCCTGACATCATCTTAATTTTTTTTTTCCAAATATTCACCACGGGTCTGATACCAGTTGTTAGGGAAAAAACACACCCCTACACTCACGCAACAAAAAAATAAACTGAAACAAAAATAACAGAAAAATAGAGAAGACAAAGATTTAGGTGGTTCGGATAATAAATGTTATACATCTACGAAATAGGGAGAAAAATTCACTAACAGTTTCAGAGTTACACACTCAACAAATTTTCTCACATTCTCTCTCTACCCAAAACCCGTTACAACCTTGCCCATCTCTCCTCACTTTTCTCTCTCTCTCTCTCTTTCTCTCTCTCTTTCTCTCTCTCTCTCTCTTTCAATAGGAGCCACTCCGACTCTACACTTTTCTCTGAGCACACATAAAGCCTTCACTACAAGAAAAAGGGGTTTTTGCGACGACTTTTTGTCATCGCAAAAACCCCCATGTCGTCGCAAATAAGTGTTTTTGCGACGACATGTCGTCGCAGTTATGTCGTCGCAAAAAAATAGTCGCAAATACTTTTTTTGCGACGACAAAGTGTCGTCGCAAATATATTTGCAACGACATTTTTCTTTTGCGACGACGCTCGTTACTAATACCCCGTTGTTTAATTTGTCGTGATTTAACATTTTTTACGACGACAATTTCAAAATGTCGTCGCAAATAATTACCCTTTTTTGCGACGACAAGTATAAAAAAGTCATCGCAAAAACTGAAATAAATTTTTTTTTTGAATTTTTAAAAAAATGGTAATTAATTAATTTTTAATAATTTTAATTAAACATTATTATGTTACATACTGAATATAATTTATTAAGATACATTAAAAGTAAAATATAAATTAATATTAAAAACAGTAAATCTAAATAAATTTATAAAATATATTATAAATACTACATGAAGTGCATATATAATGTTCAACAAAATA
>NW_010367319.1:121465-122357 GCF_000414095.1 Morus notabilis | reverse complement strand
ATATAACGGAACTATTCGTCTAGGTTTGCAGCATCGCCAACAGCTGAGTCATCATCAGGACTGTCATCATCTGAAGGAGGCAGAGGAGCGTCTAGGTTAATTGGTTATGGACGAGCAATCGTAGGTAATTGGATTTGGGATGCAATTTAGACACCAACTCTAACATCTTCATCTGATTGTCATAAATCTTCATTTGTTCCCGGTACGATTTCTTTAAATAACGATCCATACTCGGGTCAGGTTGAGCCGATGATGTTGCGCCTGAGAATGAACCACCAGATGAAGGAGAAGCCCCGGAGTAATGCTTTTGGGAGAGCATTGGATCCACTCCTTTCTTATGTCCTCTACGCATGCCAAGAACTTGCTCCAAAACCCCATGCTCGTCAAGGGGGGTTCTAGTCGCGCTTGAAGTAGTCTGTGTTCTCTGCATTTGTCTCTCCTCCTCCAGAGTGTTCTACATAATAAGACATTATAATTATTTTTACGTGTTATAAAACTACTATTTCAGTATAAAAAAATTTAATAAGAAAACTAAAAATACTTACGAAAGTCTGTTCCGCATAGGTATTAACCCAAGAGTCCCCGCGATGATGCATGTTCGCCCAATTGTTTATAGCAGACATCGGCTCTTGGGTCTCCGTACTGGCCTGTGAAATAAATTACATTTATTAAAATTCTTAAATTCTAACTAAATTTCGGTAGCATAACGACTTATTTTTCATATAATCCAAAAATCAAAACTTGCAGAAAAACAACTTTAAAAGATTTCGGCACACCATAGCTGCAAGATGTGCCACCCAGAACAAGAATCATAAACATATACTAAATTTCAACATAATCCCGAATTCATACAACTACTACAATTTTAAACTAAATAAATATAAAAAACTTA
>NW_010367319.1:116484-121263 GCF_000414095.1 Morus notabilis | reverse complement strand
TCGGGAGACTTTCTCTACCGTAGCGTTTGTAGTGGCGGTGCAAGGAACTTTTCCAGTCCTTGTAGCACTTTGCTGCCTCCCTATCAACAACGGACCTCAGAATGCCGTTCTTGTAGTTATAATCCATGTTAAACCAATCCTTGTAAAATAGTTTCACATCGTTAAAACGCATTGTTAAATATAGTATAAACTATACAAAATGTACCATAAAAAAATACCAGCATCCGGTCCTGAATTGTCCTCTTGTCCACGTCGCTAATGTCCTTCCAAGCATCGTGGAAGGGCTCGCATATGTCCCTGGTATGAATCCCAACCGCACTATCAAACCAGGCATCATATTTACCAAGCGCCTTCCAAGTACCTCCCGCCTCATCAAATTCCACTGAGATTTTCCCGTCTTGAAGGACCTGTTGGGCGATTTCATAACCTTTTGCCCCACCTCGACCTCTACGTTGTCGAGGTTCAGGTACTGTAAGCATATGAAAGCAATTAGTGATCAACATGTACTACTACATTTATTTACTATATGATAGACCAAGAAAAAAAGTCAGAATAACATACCAGACTCACAGTAGGCGGGGACTCTGTGAGGACCGGGAGGAGGCTGCGCTCCCCCTGAAGAGCCAGCGCAAGTCGCTAACGTTCCAGCCATCAATGTCTGTGAACAAATTCATATTTATAATAATATTTATAAATTCAAAGAAGATCATAATATTTAAATGAAATTTGAGAAAAATTACAAAGATTACTATTCTGTAGTTCTACTCATCGTCGCTGCTATATTGTTGATTGTCGCCATCATCATTTATGTCATCATCGTCTTCAGATTCGATGACTTCCTCTTCAACGTACTCCTCTAAAGTTTCATCGTCTTCATTTTTAATAAAATCAACAACTACAGGAGACTTATCTTTCATAATTGCATCAACATCGGAAGTGACAACATTAGACGATCCATCATCTCGATTCAATACAAATGAGTCAATCTCTGGTAGTTCCACTACTAACTCAATATTTGTAGACTCTGTATCCTGGACTATCATCACGTCATCAATGTCAGTTTCTGGGATGTCTCAAATATGGCGATATCTAAAGTGTTCTACAACCTTCCAGTTTGGACCGTTAAATAAATCGTCTACATAAAAAGCTTGTTCTGCTTAAGATGCAAGTATGAAAGGTTCGTTCTCATACCACGTGTCTTTAACAAAAATACTTATTATATTTTTGTAGTGTTGAATCCTTTTCTTTTCCAGACGAGTGTCAAACCACAGACATTTAAAAAGCATAACAAAATTGTCATTCAAGTAGGACAGCTCATAAATGTCCTCTAAAACTCCATAAAATATTTGGTTATCAGGTCCGCGAATACAAACACCACTATTTTGAGTACTTCGATTCATATCCCGATGCGTGTCAAAAACTTGACACCGTTCACTACACAACCAGGATAACTTTGACATGAGAAGCTTGAACCACTTGAAAGCGAAAGTATTTGATCATTCGCTTCTGGCTCATTCTGCTTTCGAATATTGAAAATCTGTAAGGAGACATGAATTTTTTTTAAAACGAAACTTTTTAATGACTTAACAATGTTAATGTAAATTAATTATAAACGTACCTTATTCTTAAACCATTTTGGAAACTCTTTCGATTGAATTTCATCCAATAGTATGATTTGACCGTCGGCATCAATCTCCTTCCTATGGTCACTATTTAACAGAGAATGAAAGTAAATGACATAATTGTATGCGACACAATCAACGAACAATTTAGTTACAAAAGTGAAAGTAATACGTACTCAATGAACTGCTGAATTTCTGGACAGTTCTGTAGGACATACCACTTGGCTTTCTCTCGCAAATAAGTATCCAATATGACGGGGGTCATCTTCCCAATTGGCCGACAACGAGTATCAAATACAGAAATTTTTTTAACAATACTATCTTCATCGTCTATCCAATTTTTGGCCAGTCGGTTAAACCGTGTTTCAACTCCAGTTGAATACAACGAACAAAAAGACAAAGCTTCGTTTACAATGTATGCCTCAGCAATCGAACCCTCAGGACGTGCACAATTCTTGACATATTTCTTTAATGACCCAAGAAAACGTTCAAACGGATACATCCATCTTAAGTGAACCAGTCCTCCTCGAATGGCTTCTTCAGGCAAGTGTATAACTAAATGTACCATTATGTCAAAAAAGGCAGGAGGAAAAATTGTTTCTAACTTGCATAAAATAAGCACAATATCTTGTTGAGCTTTCTCTAAATCACTTTTCCGCAATGTCCTTGAGCATATTAACTCAAAAAAATTACTTAATTCTGTTATTGCATTAACGATCTCTTTCTTTATGAATGGTCGTATCCTTGTTGGTAATAATCGCTGCATTATGATGTGACAGTCATGTGATTTTAGCCCAGTAATTTTATTCTTCCATTCGATCACATTTTTCTCTAAATTTGAAGCAAATTCATCAGGAAACCTTACTGATTTTAAAAAATCACAAAACTTTTTACTGTCGTCGGGAGATAGTGTATAAGATGCATGTGGTTTCATCCAACGATCACCGTCTTTATACAAATGCAACTCCTTGCGCACCCCCATATTTTACAGATCGATTCTCGCCTTATCCGTATCTTTACTTTTTCCGTCAATGTCTAGAATTGTGCCCAATAAGCTGTCGCATACATTCTTCTCAATATGCATGACATCTAAGTTGTGACGTAACGACAATGACTTCCAATAAGGCAACTCCCAAAAGATACTCTTCTTTGTCCAATTAAGCTCGCTTGCATGTCTTTTCCGCTTCTTCCCACCATACTTTTCATGTTTACCAGGCAATCTGAAAGACACATTTTGTAACTGAGCTAAGATTTGGTCAACAGATTTTTGAGCCGGTGGAGGTCGTTTCTCAACCATACCATCAAACTTTTTATTTTTTCTCATCCCATGTTTAATAGGAAGCCATCGCCGATGGCCAACAAAACAAGTCTTACTTGTTATCCTCTTTGAAGGAGTTGCATCGTTGCAAGTTGGGCATGCTAAATAGCCCTGACCCCTCCATCCAGATAAACTACTACGAGCAGGAAAATCATTAACAGTCATGAGCAACATAGCTAGCATCTGAAATGATGTATTCGAAACTGCGTCACGTACAATTACTCCATCATTCCACAAATCTTTTAGCTCATCCACAAGAGGCCTTAAAAAGACATCCATATCCTTTCCGGGTGCATTTGGGCCAGGAATCAACAATGTCAACATCTTATAAGGATCTTTAGTGCATAACCACAGAGGTAAATTGTAAGCTGTTAAAACCACCGGCCACATACTGTATGAGAGGCTCATGTTACCGAAAGGATTGAAACCATCAGCGGCCAACCCCAAGCGAACATTTCTCGGCTCACGTGAAAACTCAGGATACTTTTCATCTATCTCCTTCCATTCAATACCATCGACTGGATTATCCTCTTTAGCTGTGTAATGAGAACCGTACAGACGCTTCAACCGATCTGTTAATGGGAAATAACGTAGTACTTTCCACGGGACTTGTTTAGTACCCTTTGTCTTTTTTTTTCTTTCAACGTGATGTTTTACATACAGGACACGTTTGTAGATCAGCGTCTCCTTCCAAAACAAAGCACAATCGTACTTGCAGACATGAATTGTTTCGTAACCTAATCCAAGTTTACTCATGAGCTTCTTCGACTCATAATGAGAAGAAGGTAACTTCACATCCGGAAATGCATCTTTCAATAGACTTAAGACAGCATCCATACACTCATTAGGCCACTTGTATAACACTTTTAAATGCATCAATTTCACTAAGAAATTTAAAGATGAATACTTAGTGCAGCCCGGGTACAATCCCACCTGGAGCTCAGAAAGTAGATCCTTAAATTCAGCATATTGTGCATCTTCTAGATCCACATGCGTCTCATCCAACATTCCATGGTCATCATTAATCTCGGTAACGTCTTCTAAGACTGCAAACATCTCGTCTACTGGTTGATTAACTATTGGGTCTACACCTGAAATCGCCTCTACTTCACCATGGTGAATCCATGTTCTATACAATGGATCAAAACCATATCGATGTATATGCGCTCTCACGGTTTCTACTGGATGCATTTCATGGTTTCTACATTTCATACAAGGACAGCTGATATGGCTAATTGAAGTTACATAATTTTTGGTGACCTTAATAAAAGCAGATAATCCATTCCAATATTCATCCGACAATCGGTTCCTCAAAGAAGTCCAACTTTTGTCAATCGACATTTCAACTATAAACGACAACAGACATAACAATTTATTAATGTGTTCAATTAATTTTAATTTTATTCTTAATTAACACAATTAAGTTTTATTAATTAAATTGTGTTACTTAACTTATTAAAATTATGGTTTCCTAACTGAAATTCGGCAGCATAACGACTTATTTTTCATATAATCCAAAAATCAAAACCTGCAGAAAAATAACTTTAAAAGATTTCGGCACACCATAGCTGTAAGATGTGCCACCCAGAACAAGAATCATAAACATATACTAAATTTCAACAATATAAGAAAATCATAATTCAAATATTGTCATCATAATCCCGAATTCATACAACTACTACAATTCTAAACTAAATAAATATAAAAAACTTACAAAGTTCAAACCCACTAAACGGGGGCTGAAACTCAAACGGGGATTACGTCGGAGGAACCGTGCAAACAAGGACGAAGGCGAAAACTCAAACGCCTACATCAAATTAAAACATCAAACATAATTTT
>NW_010367319.1:115239-116354 GCF_000414095.1 Morus notabilis | reverse complement strand
AATGCTGCGCGATGCTGCAACAACGGACAGCAATGACTACTTCCTGTTAACCAGATTTACTAAACCAGGGATTTTCCAATCCTCTGTCTACTGATCTTAAAGCTAAATCCCACAAATCCCTTTGCAAATCTAGACTCTAAAATCAGAGAATGAAGCTCTAAATCATATGATTATGCAAGACACAATATATTCTTATATCATGTGAATAAAAAATCTAAAACAAGATCTAAGAACCTGCATTATTCAAGCTGTGTCTACTCAACTAAATCTTCCCATATCTAATCAAAGCTATACTCCCCTCTTACGATTTCCCAATCACAGTTAAGGCACAAATTCAGCTCACTTGAATAAACAAAGAAATAATCATTAGATCCATTCAACATCAACTAACATTTCAATATTTAACAACTCAACAATCTCAGCCAACAAATCATAATCTCATAGAGTTATATATGGATTCGAGTTCAGATTTATAGAGAAACGTAAATGTTCTTCAACAAGGTAAAACAGAGTATTGAGAGTAAGAAAAACTAAGGTGATGAGTAGAGAATCCAAATCCCCCTTTTCTAAGGTTTCTTCTAGCTCTTCCTGCATCAACAATGGACCTTCCTTTACGTTCAACACCCTGTGATGTTTTCTTCTTCTTCTTTCCAATACTGGAGCTGGTACTTGATCAGAAAAATGGAGGTGGTTTCCTTTTCCAAGTTCAGCCGCCTCTACGTTACAAAATATGACCAAGGACCCTTTCTTTCTTCTCAGCTGCAGGTACTTATTGTACTCTAATTCCACGTGGCAGCACATGAGAAAGCCTCCAATGAGTGGCTCAATCAGCACCCTTCACGGACAAAATCAGCCCATTAACCAGCTCAGGTCCAGCTGTCAGCAAAACACACGTCTGGCCCAGCTCGCCTTGCTGCAGCAATGCTGACTAGGATTCCTTCATACTCCGGAAACGAAAAACTGCTCAAAGCTCCAAACGACCACGTTTTCTTAAAGCTGAGATTATAGCACAGAGGGCACCTGAATTAGCTCTTTTTAAACACTAATCACGAGAGAGAGAATTTATGAATCACAAATAACTAAAAACAATTAACAAGACAAAATAAAGGAGAAAA
>NW_010367319.1:96244-114649 GCF_000414095.1 Morus notabilis | reverse complement strand
GGAAAGAGAGAGATATTGCAGGAGAGAGAGAGAGAGATTTTGCAGAGAGAGTCGGGAGAAAATGAAGAAGAAGAAGAAGCGTATATTAGGTCACAGTTATTTGCGACGACACATTCGTCGCAAATAAATTTAAAATGTCGTCGCAAATAAAAAATTATTTGCGACGACATTGTCGTCGCAATTAATAAAACATCGTCGCAAATAACCTTTTTTTCCCGCGCGTACTTTCTCGTCAACTGGATTATTTGCGACGACATTGAAACAATGTCGTCGCAAATAATCTAAAACTATTTGTGACGACGTGTCGTCGCAAATAATCTAAAACTATTTGCGATGACATGTCGTCGCAAATATTCACTGCTTGTCATCGGAAAAAAAATAGATTACCTTTGCGCCAAAAATCCGCGCCATCAAAATTTACGCGCCAATATTATTTGCGACGACATTGAAGTTATTAGCGACGACATGTGCATTTTATTTAACGGGAGGTAGTTGCGACGACATGTCATCGCAAATAGTGTATTATTTGCGACGACATATGTCGTCGCAAAAAAAGTCGTCGCAAATGGGCATAATTGTTGTAGTGCTTACACAAATCACTTATTTATAGACTCCTAATAACCCTTGCTAAAAAAAAGTACTTACTCAAAAAACACAAAATTATTACTTTCTTAAAATTAATTCGAGTCACTTACCCAACAATTATACCAAACAATTGTCTTCAGTTTTTAGTTATTTATTATTATATAACGATGAAACGGTTTTATAACTTTTGTTTTTTTCCCCTAATGAATCAATGGTATTACTATTCATAGAGACGCTATTCCTTTGTGTTTGTCTACAGACTATAATTGTTTCCACTCGTACGATTCGTCAATTCTGATGTTTAATTCGCATATTATTTTTTAGGGTTTTGAACAAAATTGTCCCTCAAACTTATCGTGATTTAACAAATTATCCCTCTAAATTTATAATTTTGACAATCAACTCATGAATGTATAAAATTTTTACAATGTACCCCATTGTACTAAATTTGCTCAAATATATGTTTATATTTAGGGGATTAAATTTTGAGAAAGTGAAAGATTTATTTTATATTTGAAATGTGATGTTAAAATTTTTCGTCGAACGTGCTTTTCTGACACTAATCTAACACAATTATCGTCAAAATGGGACAAATTACAACAATAAAATTGAAGGGGCAACTTTTTAAAAGTGAAAATTTAGGGAGCAAGTTGCTAAAGCCATACAAATTCAGGGCGCAAATGTGTTAAATACCCTTTTTTTTATTCATGATATTATTTCGGAAGAAATATTATGTTGAGGTACTTAAAAAAATTAATCACCAATTTCTACCCAAAAAATGGAACTTTGTTGCTTTTTTCCCTAATATTTTAGTTTATAAAACATGTCTTTATAAGTGGTTTTAAATCTTGAATCCGTCACTGCTTTGGATTAGTTACTAGCATGGAAATTACGTCTTGAACATTAATTAACATAAGTTTCGCGTCATCATCACCAAGGTGGTAGCCTAGGTATTGCGCATATAGTTCTAAGTGATTTGGCATGAAAATCTAGCTAAACTTATCTACTTATCAATGTAAAACCACTAGCTTGGGACTGGAATTCATAAATATCCATTCCTTGTAGTGCAGTGGAGGTCCCCGCCTCATATAGCAATCAACATGCAATTTTATTCCGAACGATAACTGCTTATGCAAAATGCCTTGCGACCTTTGTGAATGCAACTCTATCATCTAATTGATTAGTTATTATGCCTGCGATGAGTCTCCCTCATTTACGGTCTAAGTTTGAATCCTCACGTCTTCACAAAAAGAGTTCCAGTGACAATGCTCATCTATGAGTGGGTATAAGAGATTAGTGGTCGATGAGTGAAACCAGGATTGTAAACGAGTGAAAAATAGATTTAGACCGTTAATCATGTACTAATAGGACTATTTAATTCCTACAACAGTCGTTAAGTGGGGCATGAGGATACCAACGATTTACTTTTAAAAAAAAAAAAAAAAATAGTAGCTAGAAAGGGCATGGATTGGAGGGCCCCACAAATCCCAAATGGTTTCCATGTCATGGCTGGTGTGGGTCAAGTTCAACAAATTAATTCCTTGTTAGTTTTTTTTTTTTTTTTTTTTTTTTTCCCTAGCTAGATGTCTAGTTCTGTCACCTCAAGCCTGCCAAAGATTTCAAGTCAGATTAGCTGAATTATTCACCAAAAGGAACATATATTTTTTATTGGTGATGAAGAAGTCAATTGGAATGAGAAGGCATGCTTGAATTACAAGTTTATAGCCAAAAAAGAAAAAGAAAATAAAAAACTGATATTATTACGATACTTTTGCTTCAAGTTTATGTGCTTTTCCTTTTCTGCTATTCTTTAATTTACACCAGAAAGTGATTTCTCCACTTTATTTTGTGTGATGTTATTCTTTTTAATTCATAGAAAATTAATGAGAATTCTTTTACAATAGAGTATGAAAAAAATACCAGCATATAGTGTTTTCAATAATTATATCTAACGTTCAGAAATACGAATTTTAGAAAGATTAAAAAAAAAATGGGATTACCTTTTCTCTTATTAAATTCTTGCACAGATTTTTGTACTTTGAGCATGGTTCATGCATGGGGTGCTTCCTTTGGAATTTCCAAATGCAAAAAGATCACAGCCCATGTGTTGATAGCCATAGTGGGAAATTCAGCAGACGCCAAACATAGGATTTTCTCAGTGTATAAGCACCTAACTTCTTCTAATTCCAAATCAAGCAATTCAACTTCAATATTGAGTTTGAAAATTCTCTCTCTCTCTCTCCTGTTAGGCAAGTGTAGAGAGTGATTTCTACAATTGACATGACTGAATTCGGACCAAACAGAGAATTAATATCACGTAGCAGATAATTAAAGTGAGAGAAATTAAATTAGAGACAGAGACACAAGAGATTTATAGTAATTCCCCGATAAATCTAAATACGTCCATTGTAGGGTTTTAGGTGATGATTCTAATACAATATGATTGAGAAAAAAGCAGGAAGAGAGAATAGGAAAATGGTGGAAAATAGCAATAATTTGGGTAAAACTAAGCCTAATCTCCGTAGAAAGCGCTCTGTATGCCTTGGAATACGCGAATGACACTGTAGGAGGCTAGGGCTTGTGGGCGTCAGGCTCTGGGCGTGAATATGCATGAATGAGGGATCAGATTGGCGTGAATTAATCCCCTTTTTATAGGCTTACAGGAGAAAATAAACTTGAAGTTTGAATATTTAAATTAAGATTAAGATAATCACTTTTTTAAAAGAGATATCTGCGTTTAAATGCTTACAATGGTCAAATAGGAGCAGGAAAGTATAAATAATTGAGACAGTTTTGGAGAAACCTTTTCTCATCTTATACAAGCTTATCCGTAATTTGCTTTTGACGTGAGCAAAGGTAACAACTGCAATGTTGTACAATCACTACAGTGAAATATTGCGGACAAATAGGTCATCCTTGTCTATATAGAAAATATTAGGATAACTTAATTTGAATACTTCGCTTGGTTAGCGACAAAATTCACTCTATAATACAGTTTGAATGATGACTTTTTTCCCCTAAAACAACGGCTATATAAGATTGAGACGGGTATATTTAGATAATATTCTTGTCAGAGAGGTAGTACATCCTCACGTAGTATATGAATTTCTTATAAATCAAATGGTTTGTATACTTTGTCCACCATAGTAAGATTAACTCGAATTCAAGATCTTATTGAGAAGAATGAACAACCTTTACCACTCCACTAATTGACCACCACCTTTTTTTTTCTAACTTAATTATAGTTAAGGAATTAAACAAGGGAAACAATGTTACATGACTAGTAGACTTTGAAAGGTCAGAAGGCAGTTTCTCCACAATATTCCGAAACAGGCAAGTCTGTGCAGAGCTAACCGATTATTGACATTCCCAACAGATATCCATTCTCATTCAAAATGAATTCTGGCAGAAATTCAAATTAGTTGGTAAAGTTAATTATCACGTTGAAATTTGGCTCTTTGATTCCCTATAAATTGCAATATCCCGCTAGCTTTCATCATACCAACCCGCCCTCAAGATTTTCTCATTACCATTTTGCTTCATTAGTTGTCTCATAATGGCACCTAATTTTCTTTGGTCTCTCTCTCTCCTTTTTGCAATATTCCTGCTTCAAATGGAATCTCATGTCAAAGCTTCTGCATGTAGTGACTGTTTCATTCAATCTCGAGCGGCTTACTATCCGAATTCTGACGAGCAAGGAACAGATCGTAAGAGAGTTCAATAAGAATAAAAGATGAGAGCATTTATTGATTTTGTTTACACCACTAAATTAAACATACATGCTAACCAATATTCTTTTTCATATGAACTGCAGACGGTAGATGCGGGTATGGCTCGTTTGGAGCAACAATCAACGGTGGAGACGTCTCGGCTGCATCTGATCTCTATCGCGATGGCGTCGGCTGCGGCGCTTGCTACCAGGTGAGTTTGGTTCAAAATATCAAAACATGTCTGCCTTAAAACGAATGCAAATGTTAAGGCCAATACAATATTGTGGCTATATACAATATATTTGACATGTCAATAATGCCATTTTAAATATCATGTCTTTTTCTTTTATTTATCTTAAGCTTTGAAACTTGTACAGAGTTTTAAATTTTTAATAATTAAAAAAAATTAAAACTACCTGCTGTATCTATTAGCAAATGTCAAAAATTAACATTTCAGTATAGCATTGCGCTTTAGATTAAATGCATTAATTAAATAACTTGTGAAAATATACATGTTCCTAGACTTGGCCTATCGATTTTTATGTCAATGGAAAATGATGTATATTTGTACTTGGACTTAAAAAAAAAAATCATCTTTTGATCTTGTTTCACTAGGTGAGATGCACCAACAGTGCCTACTGCTCAGACAAAGGAGCAACAATCGTTATAACGGACCACGGCTCGAGTGATCGGACCGACTTTATCCTGAGCAGACGAGCCTTCGGTCGAATGGCTCAAACCTCTGATGCAGCAGCCTCTTTGTTTTCCCTTGGTGCTGTTGATATAGAATACAGACGGTAATTAAGTGCCTCTTAAAAATACTTGAATTACTCTTTTACATCCTGTATATGGAAAGTTTTCTTGAGCTACAAGTAACAATATTATTTTTACCTCAACTCTTTAATTTTTGTCACATAAGCTATATAACTCATCAAGTTCTCTTTCTTTCTTTTAATTTCTGTCTACAAATTACAGTGTTTCATGTAGCTACCCCAGCAAAAACATTACCATCAAAATAGACGAGAGCAGCAGCTTCCCTAATTATTTGGCTTTTGTGATATGGTATCAACAAGGGAAGAGAGATAACATTGCTGTACAACTTTGTGAGGTAATACATGATCTTCCTTACTAATATTAATTACTTGTGCTTTTATCATGTTAACCAAATAAAAGCTTCAATAAGGACCAATCTCACTAGTATCCCTTAAATTTTGAGACCATTTTCAATTTGCCCTTCGAATTTTAAAATTTTCACTTTACCTTCTGAATTTTAAATTAGTCCCACTTAACCCCCCTGATGGAATTTCTATTAAAATCATACTGAAAAAGAGAGAGTTTAGTGTGTTCACATGGGTCTTTTTTCCGTTTATTTATTTATTTTACATTAGTTTTAATAGAAAGACCACACGATTGCACTGCCTCCCTTTTCTCATATGTTTTGAATAAAAATTCCAACATAAAAGGTTAAGTAAGACTCTAATTCAAAATTTATGAGGTAAAATAAGAATTTTAAAAGCACGAGGCCAAAACTGATGATGACCCCAAAGTACGAGGGGAGTCAATTAGAATAATCTTAAAAATAAATACAAAAAGGATATAAGAATTATTCTTTTTTTTTTTTTTTTGCTAAAAGTATAAGAATTATTCTTTGGTAAGGTATGATACGTACCAGCGGAGTACTATCTTGAATTGTCTAAAATTTTTATGAGGTTATATCAGATTTGCACTCGTTTTTGTTTTGATATAATTTTAATTAAATTTAAAAATTAAAAAACACGCACCACCACATGAGAATGTCTTCCAGCTGCATTCATGCCCTTGTCCTGTAGTTAACATCTGGTTATACCAGATTTAGCGACATTATTAATGTAATTATATATAAATTCTCATTGAAGTCACTTTATAATTTGCAGACTCAGAATTTTGTGTGCAAGCTGTTGGATAGGAGCTATGGAGCAGTATGGACAACAAGCTCACCCCCAAGTGGACCTTTGCAAATAAGAATGCTATTCAGTGATGGTGATGATGGAGATGAATCCTGGGTTGCTCCTGTTAATTACATTCCCCAATACTGGAAAGCTGGAGACACATATGACACTGGGCTACAAGTGGACTTTTAAACAATATGATCTTCAGCAATATATATATATATATATATAGTAATTGGGTTCATTTCTTTTTTTAAAAAAATTTATTTATTTTTCCTCATTTGCAAAGGAATATGACTTAATAAGAGTGGCCATTGAAGTCCTGGATGCAATCATTCTATTTTTTTCATCAACAAATTAAAAACAGATGAACTCTTGATTTGTTCTGAATATTCTGAGTGTCAAGTAATCAATAGAAGGAATAAATTCTCTTTTCTTTTCTTTTCTTCTCTTTTTATTTTATTTTATTTTATTATTTTTTGAAACGCTAATAATCCTAAAACTATCAAGAAAAGACTTGATACTCAGAAATTACAGGAAAAACATTAAAATACAAGAGAAAGAGACAATTAACCTGGAATATCATACTGCTTCCACAAACTATGGACTCAAAATTAAAGCCATAATATTCAGAAATTACATTAAAAACATAAAATAAAAAAATCATCCCATTTCCCTGCTGATGCACATATAATTGATAATAACATTATATAAGGTCCAATATTCTTGGTTCCAACTCAATTAGCCGCTTGGTCGCAATCTCACCAAAGTTCTGAATTTGAGTGGTTTCAGATTACAGAATAACACATCTTGCTTGTTGAGGACGGCCACCATAAATCTACCAAAGAGAACAGAAGTAAATTTGTATTCACATATCAGAGACAGACCAAAGATAAGCTTCCCTTTCCGTAGCTCGTTTCTCGTTCATCCTTTTGAATAATTCTTTTTCATATCCTACAAAACACAAGCAAAAGATATTACCAGATATTGTTTGACATATATGTATTTGTATATAGCTGTCACCTCAGCTCTAAGACATTCCCATTACGAGGACCAAAAAGTGAAGCAAAAGCGGCAGAATAAAGGAACTGAACCAACCACTACTACGATCAACGCCGTCCCAGTGTCTTCCTGGTTTTATACCATAGCGATTTGGTGCGGCATCTAATCCTCTTTTTAACCAACTATGATTTGGGATATCCTGAGGAATGATAAATCCAGATTCCTTCATCTTTTCACTATCACCCAAATTAGGCAGCACAGGTTCAGATTGCTTTCTCTGCCATATGTAAAAATGACCACAATCAGTTTACGGGAACCACAACTGACCAAATAAGCTATAGTAAAATATAATACCTTCACTAAATGTGCCATGGGGTCACCCCATCTTACTCTCTCTTTCAGCATTTTGTCGAGTTCGGGATCATCTCTGCAAATGATATACAATACTATGAGAAAGTTTGCTACATCTAGAAGTCAAAAGCATAAGTAAATTTGCTAAATCTAGAAGTCGAAGCACTTTGATGTAGGACTTCCTTAGTGAATTAGGGAATTTGTGTTTTGTTAGGACCTCTATATGGTTGCAACTTATAATTAGTTGGAGTCTCCAATCTTATTTGCTGTTCTACAAAGACTAAAAAATACATTAATATGAATCCTAGTAAAACATAAAACCTCTAATCCTATATGCTGTCCTACATCAAACTTTTTGTGCATTTTAATGAACATAAAGACCAAGCCAGACTAGTGAAACATTCAAGGTACAAGCTGAAAAGAAAATTAAAATGAATAAATTAACAAAGAAATCCAAAGATGTGAATTATCAAGCATTTCCATAATAAATTATTGCAGCCAAATTGCAGGCAACTGTCTCAACGAAAGTGTATAACATACTGCATGGAAGACAACATTTCAAACTTCGTTTCTGACCAGAAAGCAAAAGGAAAATGGAAAAGTAAAAAATATCTTCCAACGCAAAATGAACTCGATAATTAAGCAGAATAAATGCATGCAGACCTTTGACAAACTAAACTTTCATTTCTAGTGAACCTCAAGACATAAAAAATTGTCATTTCTAACAAACGTGACTTTGAAATAAGCATGAAAAACCATAAACTAAATGCTCTACAATATGACGTAATAAGTAAGAATTAAAGTTTTCCCTGCTTTAATTGGAAAATAATAGGGAACTTCACCATAAAGCTTTTTTTTTTTTTTCTCTTTTTCAAAACAAGAAACGATTATGTTGGTGATCAAAATAAATACTTCCTCGAAAAAACCAGAAAACAAAATCAGAGAAGAGCTACATAAGGGAGCCCAACCCCTAACTAAGACTGAGAACAACGGACTGCCAAACTCACGGGAAATAAATTAAAGACTATGATCTATAATATAATCATTATATAAATTAAATCTACCTGCTCTGTGCAAACGGTTTGTCCTTCTCAAGTTCTAGTTCTTGCAGCCTAGCCTCAGCTTCCCGCTTCTGAGCCAAACCTTTGCCCCATTCCAATTTAATCTCCTGAAAGATGCAGGATAATAACCATCAAGGCCGAATAAATTCTCGAGGGGACAAAAACATTATTTCATAAAAGTAAAGCTTTAAATCATAGCAAACAAAAGGTCAAACTGCCATAACTTTAAACCAAGAAACAGTTCCATTGACACAGTACTTTCGTAATGTACTCTACATTAAATACATTAAATTAATTGCTCACTCAACCCAATGCCTTCAGTCATGAAGCATTTTCGTCCTAAAAGCAGAAAGGAGAAAAATACCATATCATCAAAAACCTAACAAGCTACAATATTCATCACAAACACATTTTTGGCCTCATTTACTTGCCAAGGACAATTTCAAGCAAGAGATTTATTGTCATACGGTTGTAAGATCATCACGCAGCATCACTTCAGTTCTACCACTTCTATATTAAGTGAAAAAGAAACGGAAGAATAACATTTGAAGAAATCTAGATGTTTGTGAAATAACCTCAGTTATGTTTCAAATGTAACATAAGACAAACATATAAAAAGTCGTACTTGTACAAACTACAACGATGAAAAACAAAAGAAAAAAGATGATACAAGAAAGGTTTTAGCCCAGCATGTAAAGGTAGCAAAGTCAAAAGAACAGGCCAAATTGATGAGAAAAACAAAAACTACAATGAAATACGATAATGGATATTAGGATGTACCTTGGGCTTTTCTTCTACTTTTCGTTGTGATTTCAAAAATTCCTCCTTTGTTATTCGTTCCCCTACAACATGATAAGCGAGACTTGGATAAAACATACATGCGCGAGCAAATTAAATAGGAGGAAAAGAAAATTTTCCTGACCTCTTATCTTATCCCGATATACAGGTTCCGCACCCCGACCGCTTATAGAAGGGTCCATATCTTGGAACCTACAGAAGTAAACATGTGTCAGGACAAGAACATAAGCTCTTATCTACCAAAAAAGTATCGTCGCAAACATCTTAAGAGCTAGGAGTCTGATAGGATCCTATCTAGAAACAGAGAAATTGAACTTAAAAGACTGAATCTTTATTGAAGAAGATGAATTCATTTCAGTACAATGAGCAAACCCTAACAATGGTGGGCAACTAAAACTCTTATATATACTACTAATCCTTCTAAGAAACTCTAACTAACTACTAAGTGCTAACCAAATTCTAAACTACTACTTCCCTTAACCAGCAAGTCCTATCAGAGTCATTTCCAACTTGTGTTCCAACCTTATTCGAGAAATGATGTGAGATTATTTGGAATACTAACCATTGTTAACATGCTTGAGAGGGGAAAAAATGAGAATATGGGAACACACTTTATCATTGACTACTAACTTGTCGTAGTTCAAAATCAATAAACTTAAGAGATACAGAACTTTCTTCGGAGGAGTGGATGAAAGTCCACAAAACAGGCAAATGTTTACCTCAACAAATCTTGCTTCTTAGTTCTAACAATTTCTTCCCTGATGTCTGGACCTGAAATCAGACCAGTTTTTCGCTGTTCTCTTGTATCTGAAACAGACACTTCCTTCTTATTTTTCCTTGGTGGAGAAAGATCTGAAACAAAAATGCACATAAGCAATAGGTTCCAGTTGAATTTCTATGTGATTGTTGGAATGAAAAAGAAATTACTTAAATCCCTTACCATCATTTCTATTTTTCCTTGGAGGTGAATGGTCAGAACCAAGTGAGCCACGCAAGTTGGCTTGATGTGGAGAATCACGGCGACCCCCGCGAGGAGGAGAAATATCATTGCAAGCCACAGAAGGGCGCTCGGATTTCATTTCAGGTTCCGGTGACGGAGTATGGTGGCGCTTCTGTCGTTGCCGAGGCGGTGACAAATCGACGTCTTCGTTAACAGGTCTGCTATAATGTTCAGGTGAAGGTGTGTCGTTTTGGGCCCTTCCACGCCGAGGAGGTGACAAATCCAGATTTTCCTTTATAGGTTTTCTATCAGGTGAAGGTGAAGGTGAAGGTGTGTCATATCGGGCCCTGCCACGCCGAGGAGGTAATAAATCCAAATTTTCCTTGACAGGTTTTCCATCATGTTCAGGTGAAGGAGTGCCATTACGAGCCCTTCCACGCCTAGGGGGCGAGAAATCCATATCCTCCTTTCTAGGTTTTTCACCATGTTCTGATGACTGCGTGTCAATTTGGGCCCTTTGCTTACGAGCTAAAGAAAAGTCGATATCCATTTCAGGGGATGGTGTGTGATGCCGCCTGCCCCTCTGCCATGGTGGCGACAAATCACTACCTTCTCCAGAAGCTGAAGGCTTCAATCCACGTTTTGGTGAAGGAGTGTCATTTCTGGATGTCCTTTTACGCAGTGGAGATAAATCAGAGTTTGAATTATTTATATTCGAACATTTCGGAGAGAGTGTAACCCAACCACTTCCATCCTCTGATATCGACTTTAAACCACGTTTGGCCCTTAGCAGCTCAAGCCTCCTCATTCTTTTAACCTCAATATCTTCATAAACTTGAGGCTTCTCTTCATCTACAAAGGATCAACATGGTTCATTTCGATTTGTTTTTTGATAAGAAAGAAGACTTCATAAATTAAATAGATTAAAGAGTGTACAACAGAGGACAAGGAATCCTCCAATAAAATAAAAGAAAAGAAAAATTGACGTTTCAACTACCAGCTGAATCAATCTTACACAACAGACCCTGTAATTTCAACTACATTTTGACCCAAAAAAAGAAACTGATAAATCATTACCTACCAGCTGAATCATTGTCGTTTTCTTCTTCAAGAACTACTGGTTTTTGCCAAACTGGATCTTCATCCACGACCAAAACACTCGTGGCATCTGGCTTAGCTTTCTGCCTCTTCTTCTTCTTCTTTTTCTTTTCCTCTTCGTTATTGGTCTCGTACCGTTTCAAATATTCCTTGAGGGACTTCGATCCAAAACTCTGAGCCGCCATTTTCACTTAATAGCAACAATTTTTCTGTTCAACGATCAAATAGGTCACACTTCAGAGAATAAATATCGCGCAAATACATACATACATAAAAATAGTCCCAAATAAGCAACCAAGGTTTTCGACGAGAAATTAAGAAGAAAACATTGACGTAATGTCATTTCAACTTTCTCATCTCTTTTTCATGTAAAACTTCCTATTCACTAATTAAGATAATCCTAAGTCCTATCCATATAGTCAGTTCCTACTCCACCATCTAAATTTAATGTACTTGAGAAATTCATTGGGGATTCAAAGCACAAGGATTTTTGGTTTTAAACTAATCAGAGACAAAACCAAAGTATTAAAGAGGGAAAGGAAGGTCTCTTTGAGTGAGTCAAGCTACCAAAAGCACGAAAAGGTAAACGACAATAACAACAATAACAACAATAATAAATTCATTCTACAAAATTACGAGTCCTCTTCTAAGTAAAACACCGACTCAAATCCAAAAAACACGGATTGAAATAAAACAAGAATCCTAATAAAACATGAAGCCTCCAATCCTATATGTTGTTCTACATACTATTTGAGAATTTTAAAATTAAAAACAGTTATAAAATAGCTGCTTAAACACCAGGTAGGACAAGGGAAACATTCATCGTACAAGCTGAAACGAAAAATCAAATTGATTAACCAAAAAAAACCAATGATATCAATTATCAAATATTTGATTAATAAAAACCTTTGCTGCCAAAAGGCAGGCATCTGTTTCAATGAAAGTGTATATAAAATGACGCATGTAAGACAACCTCCCATACTTTGTTTCTGACTAGAATAAAAAAGTAACCAAAAAAAAAAGATCTTCCACTGCAAAAATGAATTCCATAATCAAGTAAAAAAAGTACGTGCAGATTTTTAGAAGTTAGAACCATCACAAACCACACACAATGTCATTCCTAGAACACATGATAACATATAAAAATTGCCGTTTCTAGCAAACATGGAGAAAACAAAAAAGCTTCTTATAAAGAAGGAAGAATAAATAGTTCGCAACCATAGATAGCTATATGGAATGCGCAGAAAGCACAGCAATTAGCATGACTGTGAACCAACTATGAAATTGCCATAAGCTAGCTGAACCGTATACAATATGATGTAATAAATAAGAGCCCAAGTTTTTCCCTGCTTTGAACTAGATAGTATAGGACACTTGACCACGCAACATCACAATAAGTAAATAAAATTAAGGACCTATTATATAGGTAGTATCTGCCTGCTCCAGCCAAACAGTTTGTCGTTCTCAAGTTCTAATTCCCACAGCCTAGCTCAGCTTCTCTCTTCTCAGCCAAGTCTTTATCACATTCCAAGTTAATCCCCAGACAAATGCAGGACAATAAGCACCAAGGCTAATAAAAATCTTAAGGGGATAAAAAACAATAAATTCATAAAATTAAAGCTCTAAATCATAGCAAAACATAGGAGAAACTGGTAAACAATTAACCCAATAAATATGCGAGTTTTCTTTTTTTTTTTTAAATTTTGCAGCCCAAATAATTTGAAATATCTCTAAACTACTACAAAGCTGCATTTCTCCATACAAGTTGTGCAGATATCCAAATGAATCTATAAATTTTCAAATGTAAATTCCCAGTTGTAATGTTTTACCAAAGGTCCTGAATAATAGCAACAACATGTCATCCACTTCCGGTTTTACTTTATCTCCTGAGAGAAACACATGAACTCTCCCTGACAACAGTATCCAGCTACATCCAGGAACCTTTCTCATGCCTCTTAGTCTCATCTCCTTCCTCAACATTTCCTCTTCTACATGCTGATTGTTTGCTGCATAAATGTTACAAAGCACCACATTGGCAGGTGCATTTAGAGATTCCAGTTCAAATAGCCGTTGCGCTGCATGACTAGCAACCTCAGCATTTGTCTCGCCTAACCCACAAATTCCAAGCAATGCCCCCCAAACAGCTGGCCCTGGTTTAAAAGGTAGCCTGGAGACAAAATCGTATGCTTCCTTTACTTTCCCAGCTCTCCCTAAAAGATCGATCATACAGATGTGATGTTCTAAACTTGGCTGAATTGCATAAACATTGCTCATGGCATTGAAAAATTCCCACCCTCTACGTAAAAGTCCTGCATGGCTACAAGCAGATAGAATACCCAAAAAGGTCACTGAGTTTGGGAGCGTCCTGGATCGCACCATAGCTCCAAAGGTCACAAAAGCTCTGTTTGCAAGCCCGTGATTTGAAAACCCAATGATTATGGAATTCCACGAAACTACATCCTGAAAAACCATATTTGAGAATATGCTATAGGCAGCATTTATCTCTCCGCATTTAGCATACATAGAGATAAGTGAATTATCAATAATCAAATCGAACTTATATTGTGTTTTTAATGCCAGGCCATGAAACTGCCTTCCAGTATCAAGATATGCCATAGCACCCATGGCCCCAAGAAGAATACAATATGTTGAACCTAATGGCGAAACACCTTGGACCCTCATCTCCGAAAATATATTTGTCGCTTCTGTGAAAAGCTCATTGCGCGCAAGGCCTGAAATCATCGTAGTCCATGCTATTGCATCTTTGTCCGGCAGGTTCCAGAATAGATGACAAGCTTTAGACACTTCTCCGACACTGAAATACCCACCAATCATAGAAGTCCAGGAGACCTTATCTCGGATTGGTGCTTTCTCAAACAAAGTTTGAGCCCTATTTAATTGTCCAATCTGAATATAACCATTGATCAAATGGTTACAAGATTGAATGGAAAAGCTCTTTAAATTTTTGGTAAAAATAAATTCCGCAAAATCCATGTTACCAAATGCAGAATACATGTGAACAAGGCTCTTACCTAATCTGTCATCATAATCTTCCTTGTCCCAACCATTAATAATTAATTGAGCATGTAATTGCTTACCAAGAGAAGAGAAACTCGCACCAGCACATGCATAAGCAAGTGATATAAAAGTCTCTACATTTGGTTTCATGTTAGTGCTTGCTTTCCATTCAAGAAAAACCAACAGGGCTTCTTTATGGAAGCCATTCCAAGCAAACCCACCAATCATTGCCGTCCAAGAAACAACATTCCGTTCAGGCATTGCTCGAAACAAAGAATACCCCTCATCCACGTCGCCAGACCTACAATAACCAGATATCATGCTAGTCCAAGTAATGACATTCCTATCTTGCATCTCATCAAATAGAAGCCTTGCTTCTTCCATTCTACAGTTTTCTGTGTACCCTGCAATCATAGCATTCCAAGAAACTATATTTCGTGTTGGCATTTGGTCGAAAACTATCCTTGCTCCCTCTAAATCCCCATTCTTAATCAACTTGGAAACCATTGAATTCCAAGAAACTACACTCCTTTCAGGCATCACATCAAATAACCTCAAAGCCTCATCAATCCTCCCAACATCTGCCAATCCACAAAGCATCGACGTCCATGAAACGACATTCTTTTCCGGCATCTTCTCAAAAAATTGAAAAGCCTCGTATAACCTCCTAGACTGCACATACCCTGATAACATGGCATTATACGTAACAATGTTTCTCTCAGGCATGATATCAAATAAATTTCGAGCCTCATTAACCCAACCACATTTCGAGTATTTTGTGAGCAGTGAAGTCCAATGAACGACACAGCTATGACCATCTCTACCAGACAATTTGTCGAGCAACTTGCGGGCATCATGAAGTCTGTTTTGACTTAGGCACTCAAAAAGCTGTGACTGGTCAAAAGTAAGCCTAAAAGAAACCTGGGTTGCATAACAACTGAGGCTGAAACTACAGCATTTAAGTTTGTGGTTGGTTCGTGCGAAATTGAAAGAACAGATTCTGGGGATAGAGACGCGCATCAACTGTTTTTCAAGAAAGTGTTGTACTGATCCTAAACTGGAAGCTGCCATTTTTCACTCAATAGCAACAAACACTCTGTTTTTTTTTTTCTTTCTTTTGAGAAGAAAGAAAGTATCAAAAGATACAATCCATGGTGGAAAGAAATCCAACCAAATGTCTTTTTCTATCCAAAGAGCAAGTAAGAATAAATCATGTGATGTTAAGAAAACAACACATAAGATTTATTTAACTGCCTGGAAGAAGAATAAAGACATAAAGATTATAAGATCAAAGAGGCTGTCGAAGATACCATTTCGAACCTACAAAGTATATAAATATATGAAAAAGTATAAAAATACTAGATTATTGAAATTTTAAGAAAACAAGAGGGATGAATTTATCTTATATTGAGATAGGATTGCAATGACTTCAGAATATGAGTTAAGCAAAGATGTTAATAAGGATATCAGGATTTACATTCAACCAAAGTTGAATGCTAAACCTCAGTTAAATTACCAGCATATGTAGAGGATTGCAATATTCAATTGATTTTGATTTTTTTATTTACTTTATTTATATTTATATTTATATTTATTTATGTAAGAGGTAGTAAAGAAGGACTTCCTTACTAGCCTCTTTTTAATACATAGCAAAGTAAAACACTTTTAAGGAATCAAAACCACTAAAAACCAGTAGTAAAAATAAGACTAGTTGTGATAAGATATAAGGGCAGTTATTGACTTTTGAAATATAAATGTAACCGATGAAATGTAGTTATCCTAATACGGGAGAAATTTTGAAAATGTTTTGAGAATGAAACGGAGGGAAATTTTTTTAATAATTATTCAAAGGTAATTGTCTATATTAGCAAACATCTGCCATCAGGATAATAGTAATAAGATTTAACATTAAAAAGAGATTAAAATATATCTTTTAGTGAATTATGAAGATGAGAAAGAGTGACTTATGAGGAAAAATTTTTATTTTTAAGGACTTATGAGGAAAGTTAGGTAATGTAGCATTTAGAAAATCATTAGCTTTTATTTTATTTAATGCTAAGAACTAAATATAATGATGATAAAAACATACAGATAGACAACAACATGTGTAGCAGAATGGAGTCAATTGGAAAAATCAATTAGATAAAGGAACAAGCATAAAACCTTAGCATAATGACACAAGTGCAGAAAGCCAGAAACTAACTGAAGAAAAACCTAGATAAACAAGGATAAACTCAAAGATATTTCAAGAAAAAAAAAATGCTATATAGTGGAAATACATATGGATTACAGAAGAAGTTCCAATCAAATCTAGTTACCAAACAAAGAAAGAGGAAAATAATCCTAATCTATACAAATCATCAAAAACCATTCACGCAGTACTTAATACAAACACTTGATCTATATCATATTCAGGTCAGTATCAATACTACTATACTATTATAGTATAGACGTAAATTAGTCAGGAAAACATAAAAGAAATTGTAGAACTCACTACTTTCTAAAGTAACGGGAAGATAATCAATACAACATACTAAAACAATCAAATTATGCAAAGTAGTACCCTACTCTAATTGAATTACCCAAAGAAAAAGCAAATTTACACAAACAAACTTCTGAATGTCAAAAACAAATTCTTAAAATAAAGCAAAATATGAACAAGTAATGATAAGAAATACTTGTAAATCCATGAGATGAGACCCAAACCGAGAGGATCCAATTAGTGATTAAAGGCAATGCTGCAATAGAACCGTACAGAATCACTTCCAATCAAGGGAGATCGGAGATATCACTCAGCAACAAACAAGAGTTGAACACAACTTTCAAGATAAAGTAACGAATTGAAAGGTAAAGTAGCATATATATTTTCCATAGGCAGGCAGAAGAGAGGACAAAATTGATTAGACAGACAGAAAAACCACCACAAAGGTTATAAGAAAACGGTTACAAAGGATTCATATATGGAAGAAGAGAGAGAGAGAGAGAGACCTTTTAAAACTCAGGAACGCAGGGACCAGAATGAGAGCAATCGAAGGTGACGTTACTTCCCCGAGGGTTTCTTTGAAACTCAGCAGAACTCTACCCTCAATTCCTCCGATTTCATTTGTGCGAATTAGGGCGGGAACGGAAAGTATTATTCCGAGATCAAAGAACTTTACCAGATTCTTAGACGAGAGCAGGGAAATCAAAGAAGAAGATTTGCTGCTGCTGTAAATGTAATGGGAACCTTTGTTGTTGTGTTTCTGAGTTTGGCTGCAAATGTAATGGGAACAAAATCAGAATATGTAACAGTACCGGAGACGAGGCGGGGCGGCGGCGCGGGATGGCAACGGAGCTGCGGCGTGGCGAGGCGAGGCGACAACAAACGCTTGCGTTTGGGAGTTAAGGGTTAAGGGTGCGAATGATGAATCTGAATATTGTGGCTGAATGGGGGAACTTTCTCGGCTAGCATGTTATTTTTTTTATTTTTTTATTAATTTACCTCTTCTTCGATAGTTTCAGTGGGGCTAAAACGTGTCGTTTAAGGTTATTATAGTTCTCAGTTATGTCGTTTATAGGTTGTTTTTAAAAATAAAATAAAAAATTGTGTTGGAGGATTCAAACTATGTGATTCGAACCATTTTCGATTTATGTGTATTTTTTATGAGAGAAAATACTGTAACGAACCACGAATCATGATTCGAATCAGGAAACGAATCCCTCTACCAAACACCGTATAAAATGATGTATTCGTTGGCCCTTCAAAAAGTAAATATGATGTATTTCTTCCAAAAAAAAAATCCAGAGTTAAAAGATACATTTCCCATCGGTTCATTGTAAAAATTTCATATTAGATTATTCATCAAAGGGTTTTATATATCAAACGCACACAAAGGCTTCAAATGGTAATCACCACACTGGCAGCTACTCATATA
>NW_010367319.1:66816-79490 GCF_000414095.1 Morus notabilis | reverse complement strand
ATATATATATATATGCACACACATGCATACATATATATATATATAGTCTCGTTCATTTTACCGATTCGAATTATTAATTTTAGGTTTTTACAGTAAAAAATTCTCAAAAAATGTCACATCTAACTTTGTTTGTTACAGTGAAAAGTTCTCAAAAAATATATATATATATATATGCACACACATGCATACATATATATATATATAGTCTCGTTCATTTTACCGATTCGAATTATTAATTTTAGGTTTTTACAGTAAAAAATTCTCAAAAAATGTCACATCTAACTTTGTTTGTTACAGTGAAAAGTTCTCAAAAAATATCACATCTCAACTCGAATTGAAAATTCAAATCCACGAAGTAAACGATGTCTACATATCTCATAAATAATTTTAGGGTACAAAAAAATATTTTTTAAATGGTTAAGACTCATGTTTTAATATATTATGAAAAAATAGAGTATCAAAGTGATTCTTTAAAAAAAATACAGGATATGAAAACAATTTTTTAAAAATAAATAATAAATGAATACAAAATGTTTCAAAAAAAAGTAAGCATAAGAGTTATCTCTAAAGATTAGGTGTCCTAAATTAATAGATGGTATTAAGATAAAGATCATATTTTCTTTTCGTCTGAAATCTTGACACAATTTTAAGCTTAAGTTACGAAACAATTATAAGGATCCAATAAAAAATAAAGAACAATAAAATAATTTTTGTTTTTTAGTAGTTTGAGGAATGGAAACTAATTTGAGGAATAGAAATTGAACTTCTTTTTAGTTCGCCTAAAAAATAACTTTTATTTTTTTAAAGAACTAAAAATAAGACTTATAAAATTAAAAAAAATGTTTTAGAATTCTAATAATTCTAAAAGAAATAACAAAATTATTTCTAAATGTCTCAAAACAAAAAAAAAGGCTTATTAAAAATATTGTATTTTTAAGAAAAAAAAAAAATAAAAGAACTTTCATATTTTTAATATATTTAAAAACATATAGAGTATCAAATTGATTTTTTCAGAAAATATAGGAGAGGAAAGTGATCTTTTAATAAATAAATAACTCCCTGAGAACGATAATAACAATTCAAATAACGACAAAATAAAGAAAAAGATAACAAAAATTAGAAACGACAATAAAATTTAACCGCCTCTATTAACAACGACAGTAACCGGAAACGAAGATAGAAATTTCAAACTCAACTTGTTCCGTATATTCAAATTTTTAATTTGAGTTAAAATGTGATATTTTTTTAAAATTTTTTTAATATAGCATAAAAAATTAAATGTAACATTTTTTAAAAATTTTTTATTATAAAAATTTAAAATTAAAAATTTAAATCGATAAAATAAATGAGACTGAAGTTATGACCACGTGATTACGACATAAAAGCGGAACATCTCTCTCTTCCTTCTCTCCCCACCCTCCCCAATCCCTGGGTCTGCAGAGAGAGACAGAGAGAGTTGCAGTAAAAAATGACTTTCAATTTTACGCCGCCTGAACAGTAAGTGAACAGTAAGTATATGTTTATTCATAAATTTAAAATTATTTTTAATTTATATGTATTTTTTATAAAAAAATATTGTAATAAACTACGAATCATGATTTAAATCATACTATAAATCTAACAACTAATTCACTGAGTTTTGTTATAATAAAAAATTCTTAAGGTCTCGTTCATTTTACTGATTTGAGTTTTCAGTTCTAAATATTTACACTTAAAAGTCTTTAAAAAATTATCACATTTAATTTTTTTTCTAATTAAAAGCTTTCAAAAGGTATCACATTTTAATTTAAATTGAAAGTTTAAATCAAAGTAAACAAAACTTAAAAATATTCATATTTAATTTTTTTTATTATATAAAAAACTCTTATATTAAAAACTCAAATCATTTAAAACAAAGTCAGACCTCAAAAAACGAAGCCAAACCAAAACCGGTGAATATAAAACCGATTTTCCGGCCCCGTAGATCGTCGCCGGAAAAAATGGAGTTCTTGGACGACAACACCAGGCCCAGGTTTCTCTTCGAGTCCCGACAATCAACAACCTCAGACCCACCGCAAACCAATAACCACGCCGCCGCCAAACCCTTCTTCCTCCTCACCATTTCTCTCTCTTCCCTCCTCCTCATTCTCTCTCTCTTCTTCCTCCACTCCGAGCCCTCCAAATCCCTCCTCCTCTGGCTCGCCCTCTCCCTCCTACTTGGCCCCTTCGCCCCGATCTCCCTCACCGGCGGCGACATCCGCGTCGGCCGAGGTCCGATCGTCGACTTCCCCGACGATTCGCCCCAATCCGACGAGGAAACGAGGAAGAGAAACCCGCAGAAGAGGCCGAAGCCTCGGCGACCGAATGAATTCCCCGCCGATCCGACGAAATCGGAAACCCTAGCGATCGCGAGCGTGACCGCGAGAGGACCGAAGAAGGATGAAGAGGAAGAGGAACGGTGGGAAGAGAAGGAGTGGACCGAAGACGAAATCGAGGTTCTGAAGAAGCAATTGGTGAAGAATCCGGTCGGGAAGCCGCGGCGGTGGGAGGCGATCGTGGAGGCGTTGCGGGGACGGCATAAGGTGGAGAGCGTGATCAAGAAGGCGAAGGAATTGGGGGAGAGGAAATTGAGCGACGCCGATTCGTATTCGGAGTTTCTGAGGAGGAGGAAGCCGGTGGACAAGAGGATTATTGAAGAGAATCAAGGAGCGGATAACAATGGCGGAAGCATTTGGAGCTCCGGAGAGGACATTGCTCTGCTGAACGCTCTGAAGGCATTTCCGAAGGACGCTCCGATGAGGTGGGAGAAGATCGCCGCCGCCGTGCCGGGGAAGTCGAAGGCGGCTTGTATGACGAGAGTTTCCGAACTGAAGAGAGATTTTCGGAGCTCGAAATCGGCGGCGGCTGAGAGTTAGATGAGGAAGAGAAATGATCTTTCTCTTGTTTAATTTGGAAGGTAATATTCTCTCTCAGAAAATTTTGATTTATATTTTTACTTGTTCGAAAGATGACAATATTGAATGCCATCTTAGATTTATTTGTATGTTACGAATTCTTTTGGATCAATGATACTATATATGTGAGATTTCGATTGTAAAACATGAGATTCAGTTTAAAGTTTTTTGGTTAACAGATTATAATGGATATTAGAGTTTGCTTAAGTTGTGTTGATATATAGCTATTTAAAATTGTCTGTTGAAAAATGAAAGTGTGAAACCATACTATATGCTACTTTCCTTCCGGCTGATGCCCCAACTAGTTACTTTTAGAAAGCACATAAAGAGGAATAAGGATGGCAATATTCCCCACGGGACGGGGGCTCCGCCTGAAACGAGGTGGGGATGGAAGAACAATTAGCGGGAATGGGGATGGGGACAAATTTTAGTCCCCAATTTGTGGCGGGGTAGGGCCAGGGGAAGTACTCCCCATCCCGCCTCCACCCCAATATAAATATGTTATTTTTATGTCAATATGTCTATATATAAATATTAGATACACATAATTTCTTAAAATTAACTTTTACTTTAGAAAAGGGGTAAGGGGTAACTGCATCTATGATGCTTGAGAAGAAATAGCATGCAACCATGCAACAAAGATTAAAGCTATCAGGAATAAGGAGGATAATTTACATTTATGTTTTGATGTTTTAAAATTTTTTTTCTTATGCGTTAGTTATTAGTTTTGGATTTAGTTTGCAATATGTTAAGAATTTGATTTTTTATTAAACCTTTTATTTTGGTCTAAATTTATATTGAATTTCTACTCTATTCTTATAGTCCGATGTGATGGAGAACGGGGAGGGTATAGAGAAGGTTCTCCCAATGAGAAATCTCTTATTCCGACCCCGCCCCTTCTTAAGCAGGAATGGGGATGGGATGGAGATAGTTTAGGAGGCAGAGATGGGGATGGGAAATCATCCTCCGCCCCCACCCCGCCCCATTGCCATTCCTAAAGAGTAAAAATTCTCTTCTATTATGTGCTCTACTGATTTATTCATCAATCTCATTGACAATTAGATTGTGTGTTCTTATTTTGATCCATCGACCCTCGAGAGATCCCGGCGTCTCAACACTTGAGAAAGAACTTTGACCCGAATAGGTGAACGCTAAATTAGAGGTTTATTAGCTAGCAACACCATTTTAACAGCAATTATTTGAGATATAGGCACATAGCATGCCATAATATTTTAACCATGACCATGCAGACAAGGCTCTTTTTTATGGACACCCCCTCAACTTTACATGTTAAGCAAAATTTTGAAATTCGTTGTGATAACAGAGTTAAAAATTTAGACAATTTCTTCCACGTGAACGTTTAATGAGACTAATTCTAGTCTTTTTGTATCGAACTGGTCTCAAATACACATCATGAATGAAAAAAATTTTGAAATTAGGGAACGCCCAATTTTTCTTTAAAACGGTTAATCCCCAAATTTTAAAAAATTTCCTCATGATATCCATACGGGGATCAAAATTAGTCTTATTAAACGTTTACGTGGAAGAAACCGTTTGAATTTTCAACTTTGTTTTCATTTTGACCAATATTGCAACGAATTTCAAAATTTAGAGGTTGAATTGCCATAAAAGTTAAGGGAACAATTTATCAAACTCATAAAGTTGAAGGGGGTGTCTGTACAGAAAAACCTACAAATAATGTTGCAGTCTTGCAGAATAGTCCATACGACGTACCTATAGATAATGTTCCAAATAAAAGTTAAAAGGATCAATTTGCCAAACTCATAATGTTGCAGATAATGTGTCGTGAAACTTCTTCACCCCTAGAACAGAGTAGTATTCATGTCAAATTTACAGAGTTCATCGCGACTTAAGATGGATTTGCTCTTGATTGTTTTGACATATTTGGTTTTACAAGCCTGGGGAATGCAACACGGTTTTATAAGCACTTATTTTTTTGACGAATCAAAGTTATGGGGGGAGAACGAAATTAGCGTTGTCATACTCTCTTTTAACGTTACCAAAGGAGCCCCTAAATGCTGAATGTTCAGTGAAGGCTGCGTCACTCCAGCCCCATTGAATGTTTGAATGTTATAACAGTAAGGGTATGTGGGCGCCTAATCTTAAGCACTCTAAATCGAGTTCTAGATTGGCAACAAATAAGCCTTCATATTTATTATCTGTGAGTCACTATCATGTCTCACGAGTCAATTTTCATAAATTGCGTATTTAAAGCAGGAAAAAGAGGGGATAGTTTGGATCAGTAAAGAAAACATCACAATTCACAAGCATGAAAGTGTTAGGTACCTAGGTTTTCCACAGCCAAACAGCCAAACATACACATATCAATCCTGAAATTGGCAAGGAATTGGATAGAAATAAAGGAATTCTTTTATTGAAAACCACTAGCCAATCTCCAATTACACTACCAAACACTACTAAACGGAAAAGTAAAGGATAGAACGGAGAATTTGAGTACTCCGGGGACTCTTAATTTGGTGGTATTCGAGAGACCATTGCTCTCTCTAATCTCAGTCTCCCAAAACTCTCAAAATCACAACATACCTCTAGTAAGCTACTAAGCCCTTTATTTATACTAATTCCTACTAACTCTACCAGCCCACTAACCAACAAGTTCCCAAATTAACGGATCCTAACAGAAAGCTTCTTGCACTACATAGCCAGGAAACCAGTCACGAGATGCTCGAAGGCATCACACCACTCACACAATGAAGCTACAGCTAATACGCCCAAAATGTTGCCAAAGACGGTTTATTTCAAATGCTTTGGAACTATAATAAAACATATTCAATCCAGAAACCAATACATAAACTGGAACTTCCAGTTATCTCTCTGTCTGCTGTCTGCTGTCTGCTGTCTGCTGTCCACACTTACACTAATGCCTATACTGCATACATGTTTAAATGGGCATTCAGCAGTTTAGCTTAAATGTCCAAGATCCAAATACTTCATAACTAGGTAAAACATAGTTTGGAACGATCAAACACATCCTAACTAACAATAAGTATTAAATCCGGCATTTCAACAAGTCCAACGAAGACTCTCTCTGCATAAACCAGTCAGTTCAGTTAGTGATAAAAGAAGTTCGGACCTTAGGAGCTGCCATGCCCCAAGAACTTATCCACCAGCTTCGCCACTGAGTTTGCTAGGCTATCTGCTGCGTCTTGCGTCGATGCCTCAGCATAAACACGTATAACATCTTCTGTCCCTGATGGTCGTATAAAGCATCGGCCTTGAGGATATTTAGCTGCAATAAAAATTGAAAAAGCTTTGAGAATTCGTTACTTCTTATAGTCCTATCCCTCAGAAATGAACTAACGTTAATGTCTCATCCAAGTTTTCTCCCCATGATTATATGCACATACAGAAGATAATAAACAGGATAACCATCTTTACTAGGTATAACTTGTAAGTTAATTATTCCAATCCTCTTATGCAATAAGATGGTTGTCCTTGAATTTTTTTTTTTTTTTCTCAGGTGCTGGCCCATCAACTCAAATATCCGGTAAAAAATAAAACAATATTTCTATTTCACCTTTAAGACAACAGGTATCATATGCCGCAAACGTACCAGTTTCAGCATTAATGGCTTCTTGAATGCTAGGGGGTTTCACAACCTCGGTTTCTGCATTTGCTGTTACAACAGCTGTTCTATCTACAACCTTGACCTGATAACAAGCATAGGCGGTCAGCCATAATGGAAAGACAACAAAATTGTTATACAAGTGAGAAAAATAAATCTAGCTGAAAATCACAGGCTAATCTAATAAGTTATCAAAATAGCGGAAGTAAAAAAGAAACTACAACAAAACAAAGGGAGAATTCAAGAATATACTAAAATACAAATGGGAGAATTCAAGAATATACTAAAGTAAAAATGGATAATTATAGCAAAGAATAAATTGAGAAAAAGTTTGATGAGTAGATCGCTACAATAGTTCTAAATCTGAAGATGCCTTTAAGACAGATGAAGCTCCCCATTACTAATGTGTAGACGCTATCACGAGTGGGGAAAAAAATGAAAACCAAGGTACCAGAGTAAGGCTACACAAGATACTTGCTCGTACATGATACAACTAGAGATTTCAAGACCTTTAATATCGCGCACCAGAAAGTCTATTATATTAAAAATTAAAAAAAAAAAAAAGGAGCAAAAACATTATCTTTTATTTTCTTCAAAAAGGCAAAATACATAACAGTACTAACACACACATACACACAGCTAGAGCAATGTACACGCAACCATCTATTACATGAATAAAACATCTAGTCGAGTCAGTAAATATGACGGACCTAACCAAAACAGCTGACACATAACCTTAAGAGTAAATAAGAGGAGGGGCAACAAGGAGAACTGATAAAAACTATGAGACGCATACATCAAAAGTAATACTTTGCACCAAAAGACAACAAAGCTCACTAACCTCCCAAGTATGGCATAAAAGGGGAGAGAGAGAGAGAGAGAGAGAGAGAGAGAGAGAGAGAGAGAGAGATTCATCTATCCATAGTAATTAAGGCTACTACCTTAAGCTGCTTACTGGGAAGATCATGATAAAGCTCACTCCATCTATGTATTGACCATCCCTTGTGTCGCAAAATAGCCTCCACTAAGAGCATCCCACTTAAAGCATCACCAACCGCCGGGTTGATCAACTTACTAACTGCTAACAATCTCAAAGCAGCCTTTTGCTGCTCTGAACCTGCAAGAAATACCAAATGCTTAATGAAATATGAGTATTACTATTAGATTGTCATGCTTGCATTTTTAAAGTAGATGAGAATTGTTTCAGTTATAACCTTTAGCAACAGAAGAAAGTTCATTATTTTTGGCATCTAACCAACGTAGAAAAGGTTCTGAAAACAGTATGGTGCCATGGCCATTTGCTTCAAAATAGATCCCGATATCATACTGAGTAGCTTTCTGATGCAGGTACTTTACCCCTGTTGGAGTAAAAAAAACTTCAAGGCCTAACCGTTTCAGATAATCTGTGGATGCTCCATTTGCATAAGCTGTCTGAACAACCCCAATGCGACACTGATAATCATCTCCAGTACTAGCATCTGGTTCCTTGTTGAGAATACTTAGCTCTTCCTTGATAAATACAGCAAATAGAGATAATATCTTGTCCCCATCAACAAGTTCTATCTTACTACTACTTGATGGCGCAGTGAAATATACAAGCCGATCAGCATCTCCGTCCAAGCTAGCACACCTGAAATACTAGAACCATTCATGCAGTTAACTCCATCACTCAGTTTAACATTTTGCATCAACAATATGTCATTGATTGACATAAAAAATTTACTGCATAACGAAGTTGATTAAGAATGAACACCCAATGCATTAAGAATAAATGCTTGAATCATTGCTATTATTCATCCACTATAAACCAGATTACGAATAAACAGACAAACTACCTTGAGCGGCAAGAATTATGGATCAAGTATCTACCAAGAATCATCTATTATCACGTCAAGCAACATAACTAGTTATTCTTGCACCAGTTCAAAACTTCACGCCTTAAAAAGGATGCATACAACTTACAAGAAACCAATTAGACACTATATTCAAGAAAGTTCACATTTCTGTATACTGCTTTCACTATTTATCAACACAAAGATGGCTCACCTTATCCCAACATCCTGCGGACCAAAACCAGATGGAACAACCTTCTCTTTCTGCACAAAATCAGCACCAACACCTTCGTTGAGCACGCCACCTTCTCTTCCAGAGTTCCGAACCTCAATTTCCAGATCCTTCAAGTTCAACATTTCCTTCAAGACGAGAAGCTTTTCACCCCCAACACCATTAGCGCCATCAACAACCACCTTGTCATTACCCTCGTTGCTTTCAGATCCACCCAGAATCAAATCCATCAAGCACCTACCAAACCACACAAATTCTCTTCAATCTAATCATATTCCATATTCACACACCTAGGTTTTCTCTCTGCAAAAAACTAACTCACCAACCTGAACGACCTTGAAAGTTGTTCAAAGTAATCAAATTCCGAAGCTTGCGTGCTACAATTACTAGCACGAACCATCCAATGCAGCTGTGGCGTGGTTAAAATCCCCACATCAACAGCAACAGCTCCAATAATCGACCCAATTCCCTTCAACAAATAATTAAGAATAACATCAATACATTGAAAAAGAATTACTTTAGGCTTAGCACATTAACGTTTTCTTTTCTTTTCCGTTTGCAAAAGCTACAGATTTAATAATTTTTTTCAGATACAATGACGACAATTTGCTTCCTAATACTCAGTATAATTAAGTTCAAAGCTAGATTGTGAAGGAAGAAATTAAATATACGTTGTTCTATACTTTGGTTCATAAAATTTAAAAAATAAAAAATATTAGACACACGAACTCTTTATAGTTTGCTTGGTAATTGCTTAGTAATTTTTCCATGAGACTTAAAACATTCCATAAGAAACTACACAAATTTAGCAGCCTCAAGCAGAGATTAACTATAATAGTTTGCTTGGTAAGTGCTTAATCAATTTCGAATTTTCCACTTCAAAAAACAGGAATCATAAACATTATCAACACATTTTCTAAATCCTCCTCAAGAAGCTAGATTATTATTAAGGAAGAAAAGAAACCGTACAAGTTTAGCAGCCTCAAGCAGAGATTGACCACTCGGCCTCGTATCTCTCCCAATCAAAACCTCCACTTTCCTTCCGTCGAACTCGATTTTCTCGAATTCCGCGAATTCGATAATCCCTTTGAGGAGATGATCGGGACTCGGCGCAGCGGCGAGGGAATCGGCGAAGGGCTCCCAATCCTGAGAGAGCATCTCGCCAGTGGGGTCGGCGATCTTGACGCCATTGTCCGAGACCTTGTTGTGGGAGGCGGTGATCACGAGGCCAATCACCGATCGGGTCTTGAGAGCCCTGAGCGCGGCCAGGATCCCCGCACGGAACACCGTCGATCGGAGGAGCGACGCGTCGGTTCTGAACCCTGCAGTGCCGTACGACAGCCTGGCGCCCTCCAGCGGCGGGAAGCGGACGGCGGAGCTCAGGAGAAGCGATCGCTGCGCTTCCTCCATGGTTGGATGGTGGGATGTCGGTTAGTTTGTTTGTTTGTTTGGTGAAGAGGGCTGAGCTCTTTTTTTTTTTTTTTTTTTTTGTGAAAAGAGATGCCAAGTGAGAGCGACAACTAAAGGACGGGGACTCGGGAGATTTTTTGGGTGTTAGGGTAATGGAGCGTTAAAAGAAAAGTGAATTAGAGGAAAAGAATAGTTTTTGAGATTTTTGTTACAAATAAAATAAAAAAGAGAAAATTTGTATGAAGAAAATTTAGTAGTAAAAATGGTAAGGTATCGAGAATCTATAATGTTTCGTTCACCAATTTAAATTTTAATTCACAAAATAAAGGAATCGAATAAATTAAATCACTATGTTGACTCCGAAATATTATTATTACAAGTTATCCAAAATTGACAATATATCAATTTGACAATATTGTAGTAAAAGACAATTTGTAAAATAATTTGAATAACAAAACAATGCGTGACATAATTACATAAGAAAAGCGTGACTGAACTTATATAAAAATTGACACACAATATTTTGAAAAGTAATAGAAAAATAAATGAGATTTAATTCATTAAGATATTGAATTTTACAGCACAAGGAATCAAAGCTCTGAATTGGATCGCTCAATAGAAGTACATCTCTAACCTCACCAAGAGAACTCTAGCCTAACTTGCAAAACATTCTCACAAGTTCTAGAGAGAAAATATGAGACTAACAGCAAAACGACAGAAAACTGAATATTCAAAACTTCTAAAAATCTTAGGCCAACTCCTCTATTTATAGTGTTCAGAGGTTGTCTGTAAAATAAGGAAATATATTGTAAAACTAGAAAATTACAAAAGAAAAGGAAACAAAATAAAAATACACATAAATTATGAGAAATCATATATTTAATTTGGGAAAGAAATCCGGTAATTTGCTCTGATTTTTTTAGGGAGAATTTCGGATTCAGCACCAAGGGGACATGTGTCGCGTTACGATTGGGAGGATAGAGTGAAATCGCCACGTGTCGTGCTCAAAGTGGAAGAAGGGAGCTGGCAGTTGGAGACAGCTGGGACCCGCTCGGACAGCTGGCGCGCGCAGAGGGAAGGAGCAGGCTGGCAGCGCAGGTGTGGGACCCACTGGGGAGAAAGCTGAGACGCGCGGTGATGGTTGCGTGGAAAGAACGCGCGCGCTGAGGAGTTCCTGTGCATGTGACGCGCGAGGCGCGAGATGGGGCGAAAGGGAGGCGCGGTCTGAATGGCGGAGTCCACTCGTGTTGGCTCGGCTTGGCGGCTTATTTGGCTAATGCGGCTCCTCTCTCTTTTTGGCTTGTGAAGCTCGGCTTAGTGGCTTAAATTGGCTAAAAATTGTATCTTTTTGTATAGCTCTTTACACTGCTTTTTATCTGCAAATAATTAAGCAACAACTAGACAAATTCTAATTAAAAATATTCTGAATAAAAATAATGAAATTGTTTAATTAAAGCTTAAATATTTTAATACTATATAAATCCAAAGCAGTATTTAAGGTGCATTTTCATGCACTGATCAGTGGTCATGATTTCAATAAGTTTGATATTTTGTCATTTTAGAGATCACGGTCAAGAACTTTTCTTGTGCTCTCTAGAATGACACGTGATATACTAACCATACCAGTGTCCACAGTTGCAAGTGAACAAGTATTTAGTGTTGGTCACCGAATCGAATTCGGATGCGGAAGCGTGGGGGGAAAGCATCGTGTATAACAAAAATTTTCATAAAACCTTGAGATACTCTATAGATTATATTAATTTATGCACGAATAAATTAATTTCATTAATTCATTTATTAACAACTCAATTAGAAAAAATACCTGGAGGCCGACTCGGATGATAACTTGAGTTCTTTGACCTCGAATAATCCTTGCTCCAAAGCTTTGTGTTTAGAAAACCAATGTCTTCCACGTCAATTCTTAGAATCCACGAAGACGTGTGTGTGGGCACACATGAGACAAAACTAGTTACAATAAACACTCAAATTTCTACAAACACCAATGCATGCACGATGTGGAATTTTTTGGAGAAAACTTTTTCCTTTCACTCTATAGAGAAATTTCGGCCAGCCTTTTTAATTAGGGCAAAAATTGTTTCAAAAATTGTCTACTATTCTCTTATTTATACAGTAGAAGTCAAACTTCTAGAAGGAATCCAATCTTTATCTCCAAGATAAAGCTTGTTAATTATCTCCTATTTGAACTTGAAACAAAATCTCTCATTCTCTTATCCTTAGTGTGGCCAGCCAAGATAGGGGATTCTCATCCCTGTGTGACACCAATTTCAGATAGGGAAGAAAGAGAAAATCATCCTTTATCCTGTAGTCCAATTTTGACTCATATTCAAATTCCAATTTAAGTCAAACTTAAATTAATTTGAATTCTAAATTGAACAACTTATCAAATAAGTTTAAATGGATAAATCTATATGCGTTCAAATTTAAATTTAAATAATCACATTATTTAAATAATAATTAATTCTCAATTAATTATTTTCAAGTGTTTAATTTTAGAATTCCGTAATTCTAAAATTCTCATTTTCTCCTTTGTGTCTAGTAGAATTACTAGGACAACGCGGGGACTAATGGACCTATAATTCTGAGCTCTAATAAAATTAATAATTAATTAAACACTTTAATTAATTAATTAATTCTATTAATTC
>NW_010367319.1:0-66755 GCF_000414095.1 Morus notabilis | reverse complement strand
ATGTCTCCAAAATACAAGGAATAGGATTCAGGATCTCAGAATCCGTACCAAGTAAATCAAAAGACACAAATTCATAAATAGGAGTCTGTTAAGAACTCAGGATTAAGATCATTCTATATATGACCATCGGTACACTCAATTAGAATTTCTATACTTAACGGACATTATTAGAAATTCATATTTTGTCTGTGTCCTTGTTCCACATAATCTCATTATGCGAAATACACTCATTCAATATCTCACCATATTAACAGTGCAGATAACACCGTTCCAATCTAAATGGGAATGACATGTTTTAATTAAAGATTCTGAACTTTAATTAAATTCATTATGAACATTGCTTTTTTATTATTATCCTTAAACATTATCCTCTTGTATATAACACTTATATACAATGTTTAAGGTTATATAAATAATCACGGAATTTTCATTGATATTCATAAAATATTCACAAATATATACACATAAAATGATGAATAAACTATTTTATTAAATAAATAATAAATATCCTATTACATCTTATGCTTCTAGGACACCATTCTCAACATTTAGTTGCAATGATAGAGTACTTGATGAATGGTGTGAACACTTGAGTGATGATATTCTGAAGGCAATAATGTGCATCAAAGATTAGGAGGACGCTCGTAGAAGAAGCCAACAAGTTCAAGATGATTGGGTTGATGACTTTGAAAATTTAGACATTTCTGATACTCCCACTGGGAGTAATACATTGTAATAACGAACAATATCTATTTTATAATGTTTTTTTTTCTTTGTTTTAGTAATTTAAACATCTTATGTATAATTATCCTGATTGCACTCTTTTTTCCTTACTAAGGTTTTGTTCCACTGGGTTTTCCTTGGAAAGATTTTTAATGAGGCAATCGTAAATAAAATATATCTTTTCATATTCCCATTGACTATTCAAACTTTTATATTTGTTAACTTATTTAAAAATTCAAATATAAAAATAATAAAAATAATAAAAATAATAAAAAAAATGAAAATTGCCATGCTTAGATGGGCTGGCCCATCTAAACCCATGATGGGCCAATATGGGTCTTGAATGGGCCAGCCCATCTAAACCCATGATTTCCCAATATGGGCCAGCCCATTCAAGGCCCATGGCACAGCCCAGCCTAGCCCATGTAAAGTTGGCCTGTGGGCTGGGCTGGGCCGAGGTAATTCATATATGCGTCAGCCCGGCCCGGCCCACATAATTTGTGGGCCGGCCCACGGCCCGCGTGGGCCTACGAAGAACGGGCATTTACTGATTATTATCCTTAAACATTATCCGCGTGGGCCTAATAATGTTTTAATTAAAGATTCTGAACTTTAATTAAATTCATTATGAACATTGCTTTTTTATTATTATCCTTAAACATTATCCTCTTATATATAACACTTATATACAATGTTTAAGGTTATATAAATAATCACGGAATTTTCATTGATATTCATAAAATATTCACAAATATATACACATAAAATGATGAATAAACTCTTTTATTAAATAAATAATAAATATCCTATTACATCTTATGCTTCTAGGACACCATTCCCAACATTTAGTTGCAATGATAGAGTACTTGATGAACGTCGTGAACACTTGAGTGACGATATTCTGAAGGCAATAATGTGCATCAAAGATTAGGAGGACGCTCGTAGAAGAAGCCAACAAGTTCAAGATGATTGGGTTGATGACTTTGAAAATTTAGACATTTCTGATACTCCCACTGGGAGTAATACATTGTAATAACGAACAATATCTATTTTATAATGTTTTTTTCTTTGTTTTAGTAATTTAAACATCTTATGTATAATTATCCTGATCGCACTCTTTTTTCCTTACTAAGGTTTTGTTCCACTGGGTTTTCCTTGGAAAGGTTTTTAATGAGGCAATCGTAAATAAAATATATCTTTTCATATTCCCATTGACTATTCAAACTTTTATATTTGTTAACTTGTTTAAAAATTCAAAAATAAAAAAAATAAAAAAAATGAAAATTGCCATGCTTAGATGGGCTGGCTCATCTAAACCCATGATGGGCCAATATGGGCCAGCCCATTCAAGGCCCATGGCACAACCCAGCCTAGCCCACGTAAAGTTGGCCTGTGGGCTGGGCTAGGCCGAGGTAATTCATATATGCGCCAGCCCGGCCCAGCCCACATAATTCGTGGGCCGGGCCGGGCCGGCCCACGGCCCGCGTGGGCCTAAGAAGAACGGGCATTTACTATTCAAAGAACAGTGTGAGATCTTTTTACCACATGTTCTATTGCAAAGATCTGAAAAAGTTATTGTTTTCTTTCTTAAATTAATTTTATAAGGAACTTTTTCTGGTTCTTAGTTTTTTAAGAATACCGGTGTTTTTTACTTATCAATCGTCGGATATGTATTAAATCTAGTTAAAAATCAAATCAAATTGAAAAAGTAATACAAATCTGACGGTTGATAAACTGAGAACATTGGTGTTCCTAAAAAATAAGAAACACAAGAGAAATTCTCATTTTATAAATGGCCTTATACTATTTATCCTAATTCAACGTACTCACAAACTTTGTAAAATGATTTACTTCACTCATAAATTATATAATTTCATTCAAAGCATTCTCTCCATTCACATCTGTCAATAATAATAATAGAATAATTACATCAAAATCCATCAAAATCAATCTTAAGTCAACTTTTGCCTCTCAAACTATTAATTTTTATTTTGTCCAACAAGTTTTAAAATATATTGGGGACAAACTGACAAAAAAAAAATCAATAATTTAAAGACATTTAAGAAATTACATTGATTCAAATGGTGTTTTGAATTTAAATTTTGAGGGCACATATTGACTAGGATACATAGTTCAGAGGACATTTATAAAATTAGAGTATGTATTTTTCGTGCATTTAAACTCATAATTTTGATTCTGCTACAGTGTTCTGTATAAAGTTAACGTGTTGTTATTCTTATTTTAAAAATATAATTGATTTTCACTTTTGGCTCGTAACTTCAAAAGGTTACAAATTACATTTTACAATATGTTTTTTGTTTCATGTTTGGTCCTTCAGTCAAAAACAAAATCATTAAAAATCAATGAAAATAATTGTGTGATATACTCACATACAACTGGTATTTTAAACAAATCAATAAATCATGACTTAATAAATTTTTAAAAACAAAAAAAAATTATGTTCTCTCTACATGAGTTTATAAGCTAATAAAGTATGAGAGGCGCCTTTTAGATTCATATTTAAAGCGTTATTTGTTAACATTTTTGACACTTTCAGAGGCTGTTTGTTTTATATACTCAAATTCTAATTATTAATTATGTTATAGTATTTTTCTTTCATAAAAAATTTAAATTTCAAACATCAGAATTAAAAATTATAGTTTGAGTTACTTTTCAAACGGGCCCTCACTTACTTTATTACTAGAACAAAGTTGGTATAAAATTTTAAATTGATTCTTTTATAAACATAATATTATTTTAATACACTGCCTACCAATAAGTCATTTTTAAACACCAAATTCTTTAGATAAAGTAAAAAACAAAAGAAAAAAAGGATATGTGGAAAAATGACCCTTTTTTAACTAACTTTCAGTGAATGACTAGAGTTTTGTAAACTTATGTTAGTGGTCTTTCATCAATGATAAAATCATGTTAAATTAGTTTAATTAACTTAGTGATGTCACTTATTGATTTGGTAATTTATCATTGATTAAACAATATCAATTGTTAATTAACTAATTTCACTCAATATTTTACGAAGTTATCCCTGCTTTATAAATGACTGGCCATTGTTTTAAGAAATAATCATTTACCTATAAAATAAAAAGTTTAGACATTTATCTAAAATAGAAGCGATAATACTCAAAACACTCTATATATTTTATCAAAATATCACTTTCGTCCTCTTATTATGTAAAAGCACTCCCCGTATTTATAAAAACAAACCCAAAACTTAACAAATGTGGACAGAAAGGGCCTAATTGTCAACGTTTTAAGAGTTTAGGGGGATCGTTTTGTCAAAATTAAAAGAAGAAGGACTAAAATGTTACTTACTAAAAAAATTTAAGGACTAATGATGCAAATTATACAAAAATAAAGGCCGTATTTGGAATTGATCCCGTTTTTATTTTTCACATTTTTTGAGAAATAAAAAATGAAAACGTTTTTAAAATAGTGTTTGACGTAATAAAAATAAAAAAACGGAAATGAAAATGATTTTTTAATTTAGTGTAAAATGAGAGAGAAATAAAAAACGACTTTTAGTCGTTTTTTATTTTTTATTTTCGTTTTCTCCTCTTTCGAGCAGAGAGAAAGAGATAGAAATATTAATGAGTTTTTTTATATTAAAAATAATTTCTTAAAACTACTAAATATATTTTTAAAAAATAATTTTTATCTAAAATTAAAAATATTTTTATTTTTATTTTCATATAAAAAATAAAATTATTTTAAAATGAGTTCCTAACATGCTAAAAATGCAGTCTTCAGCCATTAATCTGGTGAAAATTGGTTTTTCAAAAAAAAAAAAAAAAGTCAAAAATTGGTTATCCGGCTCCGTTCACTTCACCAATTCGAGTTTAAAATTCGAGTTTTGCTACAGTAAAAAGCTCTCACAAACAATCACATCTAACTTTTTTGCTACAGTAAAAAGTTCTCACATAAAATCACATCTCAACTCGAATTACAAACTCGAATCAGCGAAATGAACAGCCTAATTTTCCCTAACGAGATTTAAAAAAAAAAAAAAAAAAAAAAAGAGCTTCGACTAATAAATCAAAGTCCAAGACATTTCCTCACAAGTCACTCCCTTTTGAGTCGTCAGCACTGCAATACTACCAGCACCAACCATGGGCGTTCTATCTTGGTGGAAAGGCAGCGACAACAACAAGAAGCAGTCCCAACAATCGGAGAACTCCAAATCCTCTCCAAACCCTAAGCCCTCCGAGGTTCCGGGCATGAACGGCGCCGTCGAGGTCCCTCGTCCGCCGCCAAACATCACCGTCTTCGAGTTCGGGTCCGTCGCCGCCTCCGCCGACAAAGTCACGCTCGCCGGATACTGCCCCGTCTCCGACGACCTCGAGCCCTGCCGCTGGGAGATCCTTCCTGCGAGTTCCTCCGACGCGCCGCAGTTCCGCGTCGCCTTTTGACATGAAAAGGATGTCATTTGAAGTTTGCGTTATGGTTTTGTTGGAATTTGAGGCCCGAACGGAAAAAAGATGTAATTTTTGTTTGATAATCGATTTTCTTGTTATGCGAATTGAGTTTCTTTTGCAATTAATTTTTCTAGTTTGTTCTTGCTTTAGTAGTTCAGTAGCCGTGGAGCTGATGAAAATATGAAATAAGGGATTAATATTAGATAATTAGGAATTAATATAGCATATTAGAAGAAACCCAGATTGTGCATTCTGTTCACGAGCTTTTCTCTTGTGAATTGATTGGATAAATGGCTCAGAAGTCTGTTTTTCCCTAATCCTCTTATTATTTTGTTATTATCTTTTTCCCTAATCCACTTTGTGATTTGTGAAGTTATGATGAAGCGTTGTGTGGAAGGGCGGTTTTGAAGCTAATAAGGACTAAATAGAGGTTTATTGGAGGTTTGGGGTACAAATGAAAAGGTTTGTTTTGGGGGTTGGATTCCATGGTTTGTAAAGGTCGAGTATTATTGTAGAGTTTTTGGGTTCAACAAATTGAGATTTTTCTGTTAGGATAAGATGTATATTAGGTTTTATCAGTCTTGTGTGTGTATATAATACACACACATATATAAACACATTGTTTTGATGCGATTTTGATAAAATTTAACATTTAGAAACATGCTATGTAATTGTGAATTTGTGATCAAATTTGAAAGAATTGACAAGGGTAGGAAACAGTAGCCTATATTTACTCGTGCTCTTTGTTTGCTAAATGTTTGGGTTTGGTAGAATGACTTTACGGAGGTTTAGACAGTTCGTGCATTGTTCCGATTCTTGTCGACAAGGAAAATTATGGAGAAGTAGAAGAAGAGAATCAGAGGATCAAATGAAACTTGATCCCTTGGAATCAATTGAATCCAATGATGCAATTGTTAGAATTTAAAGTTGTTTTGGCTACTTAATTGTTGTACTCTCACCAGAAAGAGTTGCTACACTAACACTACCAATGGGCATTTGAGAGACAATCATCTGCCTTGGCCCTTGAGTTCCAAAGGGGGCAGTTTCAATTACTCCATTAAAGCCAAAACTTCAAGTCTAGTTATTCTCCACCCCTTTACTGTCATTCTGTCAACAAGTTTCACAATTTAAGTCTCATTTCATGACTTAAATTATATTACTACATTATTTTTTTTCAAAAAAATTTAAATTTAATTTTTTTATTATAGTGTTTTTTCTATCATGTACAGAACTCAAGTCACGACTTGAGTTGTGCAAATGACTTCCACTAACATTTGAATTGACTGAATTTCCAGCCAAAAAAGAAAAAGGGAAAAAGAATGATGTATGATTTGGTCCTTAGCGATTGTTTCTTGATTTTCTGTTTTCTTTTAGCCCTTGTATATAACAAAACTTAAATCAAGTCGTGATACCTGTCACATCTAACCACAGTCATCAGGAAGTTCACACTCTCCATAATAGTCGGATATGATTAATTTCAAAATCCAAGAACTTTTATTTACAAAAACCAATTTAGGTTGCGGCCTATCACGTTAAATGGCATGGTGTTGTGCATTTCTGCTGTCATTTATGCAAGCATCATCACTAATCCCAGCAATCCTTTCGTACTCGAGGCCGCATGTTTTCCCATGACAAAAGTATCATAGCTAAATTTTCAAATTCTCCTTTACATTTCACATGTTTTTCTCAACCTGAACTGAAGTATATGCTGGCTATTTTCCTTCCAAAACAGTTGCATGGAGTTTCGGTGGACATATACAAAATCCAAAATCCGAAGTTCACAACACCAAGTACTAGCCTGAATTTCAAAGTATTTTTGCTCGGGATAATGCGACTCTATCAACATGCTTTATTCCTGCTACGGAATGCAATTCCCTACTTGCCTCAGCTTTCCATCTCTTCCTCTGATATTGAACTAGTATCGTATCCCTCGATCTCATCTTCATCTTCCTCTTCATCTTCACTTTGAGTATTCTCTGTTCCGTCATCTTCTCTTTTCTGTACTCAAAACAAAGGGAATGAGATTCAGCTATTAAGCATATCAAGAAAGATCATTACATAAAGTTTTGAGGCAATATTCAGGCAAGCAAGGCAACTAACTGAAATTAAGAGAATAAAACAATTAGCAACTCTTTCAGGAATTAAAGTACTTCATTTGTAGAACGTTTTAGAAATCACATTTATAGATCTATCATTACCTCGGCAATGTACGACTCAAGCTCTGGTGAAATACCCACAAATCTGTGAAGGTCATCGTATAAGGCTACAGAAAGTATAGACTTTCCGTACTTGTATCCATCCATGTTTTCTGTGGCGAGCTCAGCTTCCTAGAATAACAATTAAACGTATTAGAAAGAAAAAAGCTGGGAGCTTCCAAGAATAACAATTAAGCAAGAGACCACCAGTGTTAAGCGCCACAAATCATAGAAGGTGGATCTATTTGTGAGCCTGACACTACGGGACTCACCTTCTACTAGTGTGTGATACTCAACACTATCGACCCTCTATAGCAATGCGCTATTAAACCGTTGCGTTTTGTGCATCACAATGAAAATGAAGTCCTTTTACAGGACAAGATAGACGTACAATATTGCATTGACCAAAATGGTTTAATCTTCTCATATGCATGCATTGTCCCATTATGGTTGTACGCTAACAACTGGGTTTCAGTGCTTTTTCTAACCTTAAACTTTTCGCAAATTTACAAGTTTTCTTTATACTTTTTTAGCAAATTCCATTTGAATTTAATAAAATGTTGCTGAGTGCTCCAAATCAATAACTGCTGTTAAATTTTAGAAGAAAATGGCCATCGTTCACACGTGTTCCGATGTCATCCAAAATTACAATTTCTATCCTTTAAACGAAGACGTTTCTGTCCAAATTTTAACAACACTCTATAACACTTCATTAAACGCAAAAAGTAATTTACTAACATTATTAAATCAGGGGAAAAACTCTGCCAATTCGCCAAAATTTCATGGATGAAATCGTCAAATACCAATAAAAAATGAATCTTTACGGTGGAACAAGTTATTTTTACTCCACCGGTAAAGCCTGTATTTTAACTATTAAATTTTTTTTTTCAACGGTTAAACAAATAGCAGAAGCAAATCTATATGGCGCACTATAAAATTTTAAGACGGATCATAAATCTAACAGTTAAAAAATTAATTCACGGTAAAAAGATATTATCCCTACCAATAAAACAAAATAGCTTGTTTGCTCCACCGTATGATTCCCATAAGAGATTGAAATAAAAATAGCACTGCACAGTGATCAACATTCTAAAACAGACTGTCTCGACAACAACAACAACAACAACAACAACAACAACAACAACAACAACAACAAAAAAAAAAACAAAAAAAAAAAAAAAAAAACCTTCTCAGAATTGGGTAATTGGGGTTACCAAAATCCAGAGAAAATTTTGCATAAGCGTACCAAATTACTTGCAGACAATTATTACGTGTTTACCTGACGAGTAGTAAATTCAATATAGCAATGTCCCAAGGTTTCTAGGGTTTGAGGATTGACAGGCATTGAGAAACCATCCTTCTTAATCACACCAACCGCGCCGAAAATCTCCCGAACATCGCTCTCGAGTGTCCGAACCACCTCTTCTCGGACCACCAAAGGAAGGTTATCAACGACAACAACGTTATCGAATCCGACGTTATCGAGAACCAAACCGTCGTCGTCGTAGAAAACGTCCCTCTCTTCCCTGTCGTCGTTTGAAAATTGGAAAATGTTATTCTTGGGTTGGTTGCAGAAAGCGAAGAGGAATTGGAAGTAGAACAGAGACAAAGTACCTGATAGCGGACAAGTTTTGGGGAATTGGAAAATGGTCGGAGTTCAAATCCATGGAGGAGAGTTGGAGTTTGAGCTGCTCGGCTGGTTCGACGTCTTCTGCCATTTGTGGCGGTTTTTGTGCCTCTCTCTCCTTCGATTATTTTGGAGAGAGAAGGTTTTTGGAGTAGAACCAGAAGGAATTTGCTGCCTACTCTACACAAGTCAAATTGACAATGATACTCTTTCGCCTCATCATCTGTTTTATCGATTTGAATCCATTTTACCCATTTAAATTTTAAATTTTAAATTTTTATAATAAAAAATTTTAAAAAAATATCATATATAATTTTTTTATTACAGTAAAAAATTTTAAAAAAATATCACATCTCAACTTAAATTAAAAATTTAAATTTACGAAGTGAACGAAACTTTTATAACTATAATCCGGTCTTTTGAGATTAATTATAAAAAAAAATTTCTCAGGCATTTTTTTTTAAATACTAATATTTTTTATTTATCAGTTATTAATTTTATATTAAATTTAATTAAAAGTTAAATTAAATAAAAAAAATATTACAAATTGACGACTAATAAACATAGAATACTGTTGTTTCCAAAAAATAGAATACCAGAAAAATTTTCTTATGAAAATCATTCTAATTTATGATTCGTATAATACTTTTAGCCTGTTTAGTTAGAGGGATGTGATAGATTTAAACTAAAAATAATAATTTAGGCCCTTGTTTAATTACATAAATTTTGAATTTGAATTTAGATTTTGTGTTCATTTCAACTCAAAATTGAAGGTTCAATGGAACTTACCTTTTCCCTGAAGTTTTCTGGGTTCTAATCTAAAATACTATTAATTAAACTCATTTTTACTCACTTTTTTTTTTAAATTCATAGTTCTAGTAATGTAACCAAACACTACTTTAATCTTTATTTTTTATTTAGACCTTATATTATCAGTGCTTGTTTGACTCACAAAAAACTTATATATAAGTCTAAATCCAAAGGTTTAGAACCACACAATTCGATTACATGAATTGAACAGAACTTTTGATTCTCATTGTTCAAGATGTAACATATGTTCCTTAAAATTTAAAAAAAAAAAAAAAAAAAACCCTCTTTTTGTTAGGGTTTTTGACGGAATGGACACAAGTCACATAAGCTTTAGTTATTATTAAAGGATTTAATGTACAAGTACTCTTCTAGTCTTAAAACACTGTGTTTAGTAAGGAAAGGATATGAGGAAAAAAAAAAGAAAAACTATAATGAATAGAAAAATAAAAGGATAGAAAATATTTTGATTTTCCTTTTGTTGTTTGATATGATAGGGAAAAAAAAAATGAATTTACCATCTCTTATTTAGTATTTGTTTTTTAGAGCAACCTTCTCTTAATTAGAATTAGAAGTGCCTCAAAATTATTATTGTGCAATTACTTTTTTATCCAAATGTTTTTACTTTTTTTTTTTGAGTAAAAATGTTTTTATTAATATTCTACTATATACTATAGGAGGTCGTGCTTTTATTGTTCAAAAAACAGTGTGAGCTCCTTTTTGTCCCTCAGTTTTTCAAAAATTCCGTATGTGTCCTTTCGCTTTTACTTTTACCGTTTTGCCCTTAGCTTCCGGTTTTTTTTTTGTCCCTCAACTTTTGAAAAATTCTGTCTGTGTCCCATCACTTTTGCTTTTACTGTTTTGCCCTAAGATTCTAGTCTTTTTTGTCCCTCAACTTTCAAAAAATTATCTCTGTGTCCTCCCACTTTTACTTTTACCGTTTTGCCCTTAGCTTCCGGTTTTTTTTTGTCCCTCAACTTTTGAAAAATTCTGTCTGTGTCCCATCACTTTTGCTTTTACTGTTTTGCCCTAAGATTCTTATTCCATCATTTGTTTTTTGTTTGGACGTTTTGGTCATTTTCCTGTTATATATAAAATGCCTTAGAAAACTTCTCGGAAAAGCTTTGTTAACCTTTTTCTTTCCTTTTTAAACCTCTTCTTTTTTATTTATTACTCATTTAGTGTTAATTGAAGTGAGAAAGTGTACTTTGAATAGTGCAATTTTAACCAAAACGATGTAGTTTTGGTTGAAAGTGTACAACTTTCTCACTTTTTTTTAAGTCTTTTTTTAGGTTGATTTTACTTTTCATCCTAAAACTTATTTGTATTTTTTTATTTCAGTCCTTTTAACTTTTTATTTTCGTTTCTTTTTGTCCTAAAATTTTATTTTCATTTTCATTTTTAGTTCCTTTTGCCTTAAGATTTATTCATTTTTCCCTTTTAGTTTTTTATTGACAATATTTCTTTGCTTCTTACCATACAACTTTTTTTTACCCTAAAACTTATTTATTTTTTCATTTTAGTCCTATTTTATTTTTATTTTTACTTTTTGTCCTGAAATTTTTCCCTTTCTTTGTTCCTTTTGCCCTAAAACTTATTTATTTTTTCATTTTAGTCCTTTTTTGACCTCTTTTTTTATTTTTTACCTGAAACTTTATTTTTTTTTTTTTTTTCCATTTTGGCTCATTTTGCCTTAAAACTTATTTATTTCTCCATTTTGACCTTTTTTACTCTCTTTTTTTTATTTTCCTAAAATTTTATAATTTTTTTGTTTTGGTTCCTTTTACTCTAAAATTTAGTTATTTCTTCATTTTTGTCTATTTTGACAATTTTTTTTATTTTTTCCCTAAAACTTATTTTTTTTTTATTTTGGTTCCTCATTGAGATTTTATATTCATATTTTTTATGTTTTTAATAATAACATAACAATTAGTGAAATACAATTTAACACACAAATTACTTTCTACATACAAAAGCACGTGAAATTCAACTAATTTAGACTAAATTATGTCAGGTTTATACTTGGAACTAGTCTTAACAAATTCTCCTTTTCTGAAAATCTACCAAGAAAAGGAGGATAATTTAATAATTTTGCTTCGTTTGTGTAGCTACCTAGATTTGTAACAGTTATATAAATGTCCATTTGACACATAATTACTCCAATTACAAATCATACCATTAAAAACTTAATATAACCATTCTTATTTAATGGTAGTTAAAAAGGATAGGTTCTACAGTAAAGTTTCACGAAAATTTGCTGATTTTTTTAATTAAGTATATATTATTTAAAAAAATTACTACAAGACATTGCAGAACAGAAGAGTATATAAATTAATGTAGCTCTTTCTTTCACAGAAATTCTAGGTTTCCCGCTCTCACATTGTATAGTAAATCAGTATAATCATCATTCACCCAAAAAAAAAAAAAAAAAATCATCAAATTTACATGTTTCTGCTCTTTTAAATTGCAAAGTTAGGAAGAAAAAATATATGAAGTTGACACCTTAAACATAGCTAAGCCTGTATACAAGTTTTATGCATGAAGCATAATTTTTATTTGATGAACTAAAAAAGATCATTGGTGTTATCCCTCTTTCATCTCCATCGTCTAAAAGAAAAACTCTTAAAGCACGGAAGGAGAAGGGTCTAAATCTAATTGAATTCTACTTGACGTATGAACCAAATTTAAAATTTCACGCAAATCATCGTAGGTCGAAACATTTAAATAAATTATTGACCAGACAAAGTCATCTTTATTAGAACTGTCAAAAAAATTAAAAAAAAAAGAAAAAAAAAAAAAAAAAAAAAAAAAAAAAAACATTTTTACCACCCCATTGGTGGTATAGGATAATTACTAAGATGTGGAATGGCTTCTAAAGTGAGTGAATCATATAGTAATGAAATTATTTAGAAAAGCACTTCCAACTTTCCTCAGTTTTTTTTTTTTTTGGTGGGGGGATAGAAATGTAATTTACCGGCTTTTTAGTGTGTCTTGGCTTTTTTTTTTTTTGAAGGGTTTTTCTCTTTGGATCTTGTAATTTGCTTTCCTTTTCAATGATATTAGAAGACTTGGCGTAAAATAGCGATCTAATAGGTGCCCATTATTTAGTTGTGATATAAAAAAGAATCTCAATACTAATGTTATGTATTTCTACGACATCGATAATTTTACAAGGAGCCCGCAAGATTTGAAGTGTGGAGATAAAATTTGAAATTCTTAAACCTAAGTGAGATAGTCTGTAAGTTTTACATTTTAAAGTTTCATCTTTTTGGTTATTTGTGAAAATGACTAAAGCACATAGATCATAAGGTTTGATTTATAAACATGAAATAAAACGACAAAACATTTCCCTTAAGTTTGTTGTAAGAATTCTTTAGTATGGTATAAAAGAAATCCCTAAGCAGTTCTAAAATTTCAAGTTTCTTGCTTTTTTTTAAAAAAAAAAAAAAAAAAAAAAAATCAAGTATCGTTGAGTTTGTATTTTCCCACTGTGTGTGTGTGTGTGTATTATACAAGCTTGAATAATCCTGGAGGGTGAACAAGTTATTTTTCGTTTGGTTTTCGGCTAAGTTGTTTTGATCTCTTGCTTAATGAAGTGTTTTGTCAAAAATGAATAAAGATTGAAATGCTAGTGTGAGAGTACATTTCTTGATTTATGTTTGGTTATATTTGGCTTGATTTTAACGACGACTTAGCTAATAGGGCTTTGGAAGGGAAAAAAGGAAAAAGAAAAAAAGGGTTAATCTAGTACGTAGCCCCTTCTTGTTTTAGCAAAAAGATTACTAAGTAATAATAAATAATCCTAAGAGACAAACAAGAAACTAAATTCAAAATTAAATAGAAATAAAACATATCTGAATGGATAAGGCTAGGTGGATTTGTGTTTAGTGGGTGCATGAGTTGCTTTTAATGTATTGAGTTCTGGGTTCAAGTCCCAGGGGACGCAATGGATAAAAATGTTGTTCATAATTGATAGCTATTGAATTCAAATTCCTAATATCCTAATCCAGTTCTTTATCACCTATATATCAAAAGCAGTAAGAAAAATATTTAACCAACAAATAAAGAAAAAGGGTGATTTCACAATCTTAATAACAATCACGTATTGGAGATAACACTCACAGAAACAAAGAATCGAAAGAGCCACACGTGCAGAACCAACACCATTTTACACAAATGAAGCAGCCCAATGAAGGGTCACACCATATCAGATCACACTGTAATAATCCAACACCATTTTACACAAATGAAGCAGCCCAATGAAGGGTCACACCATATCAGATCACACTGTAATAATTATCTTCATCAGTCATGCCAATGAAACACATTATGGCAAGTACAAATACGAAAAATGATGAGAGCTCCATTGCGAGAGCGCCCCAACCGATCACGCCAGCATGCTTTAAGATAGCTGGTATGGCAATACTCCCAACAGCTGAAGCACCGGTCAAGAACTTAGTCGCGTTCACCCAGCTGATCATAATACGTTAGGAAGTGAGTTAGTTGGACGATTTTTCGACCTAGAGTTAGTTGAAAGATGTTTTGATCTATCCTAAATAGAATAGTTTTCAAAGAAGGAAGGCCAACCTATTATCAGATTCAGAAAATAGAGCAGAGCCATCAGACCCCGCAAAGAATAGTAACGGCATCGGCAGAAGCACATACATTATAACTGCAAAATGGAGAAAAGAAACGGATAACATGATTCATCAGAAAGAAGCATCTCATAATCACATACTAATTTGATGCCATTGACAAGAAAAAGGACGAATGTAAAAATCCTTCAACATTCTCTTGGTGCTTTTTTCCGACTTACTTCCGATAAAGGGCAGCGTTTCACATCATGCTTCCCTTAGAAAATATTGCTCTGACTTCATGTGTTTTCTTAACGTTCCTAAACCTCTTGATAATTACATACAACCACCAACCCTCACATGCTAGCCACAAGTTCAAGAATAATTTTCTTAAAACAAGAAAAAAAAAAATTGTTAAGCAACGACCATAAATTTTGTTAATCGCTCAAAATTTGAATATTTTGTTCCGCGGTCTACCAAACAGCACGTTTCTCAGAAAAAAGTTCTCTAGTTTTATATATTTGGAAGGAGCCTCACATTAACCATTTGGAGGTAAAGCATATAGCACGTGGAAGTTGAAACCCTCTGAAACATACTTAAACAATATGGTCGCGAATTTGAAACCTCGATTACTCAACAGGCATTGCATATTTGTCAAATTTCAAAGTCAATCAGTCACCAAAGGATATATCAGAAATGTAAAAATCAGAATACAAGCTTCTGCGCTTGATCAAATTTTCATGAACCAAACATTTTACATAAGGTTATTGGGTTAGTTACTTACCAGTCAACATTGGCCACCAATTATTGTACAAAGCACATGCCTGCCAATAAACATGGTACGTGAGAATCAAACGACCTTGTAACTAACCTTGTGGTGAAAATAATCAACTGTACTACTGATCAAAGAAACAGTACTACCAACCAAAATTTGCAAAACGATCCCCCCAGAGACTAAAATTGCCAAAGCAGCAAGTTTCCCAGTATGCAAACAGGCCACGACATAGTGCGGTAAGTCTGCCATCAGGGATTGCCTCACTTCATAAAGTGGGGAAACCTGAAACAAGTTGTGTGATTAGAACAAGTGTGTGTGATGCAGACACTTCAGGAACCAGAAAAATCAAATCAAGCATTCATATCACAAATGATTGGAAAAAAACATGGCTAATCGAAAAGCAGAAACACAATTCAAGCCATGCCGTGCCATGATAACTTTCATATAACCAGTCTATACATGGCACATATGATAGGCATACTTTGGCCAAATGATCAAAGATTGTCCAATAACACAGCTTTACAGCACCTTTGAGGACTCGATATGAAACAGAAAGCGTCCTTTAATCGTCCTGTATATAGGTTTCTCAACAGTAGTCGGTTTCCTGATGGAGATTGGAGTTGATCACAACCAACACTGCCCAACCCTTAGTCACTGACCGATCCCGATACATGTTCAGTTTTATCAGCCCGCCCCACTTCTCCATACCTAAATTACGGACGCTATTCCTAAGCCTTGAAATGATGTTTCTCTTACAAGAATGAAAACCCCCACAGGAATAGAACTTCGAAAGGGAAGATTAGAGAAACTGGATGAGAAGAAAATCTCATCTGCAGTTCTGTAGTAGAGATGGAAGTAATAACTAACCATCAAGCATAACCCCAAACAAAGCCAATTCTGTAAACACCATAGAGGTACAATGACAGAAATATCTTATCAAGATAATCGTATTTGCTTAGGTAGATATGCCCTTAAAGAGCTTGAACCTGCTTGGATCTCATCAAGATAAATAGAAGCCGGGTGACGAGCAATGACATCCCATAAATCAGTAACAATGTGCTGTCAATCAATCTTAAACAGATGTGATATGGCTGTTATTTTGGCTTAACTATCAGTGCAAACAATTGGAAAGCGGAGAGTGACTCAAAATCACTAAAAAGCACGGGCAAAATCAGATCTTTCCAATTCCACTAAAATTAATTACAAAAAAAGGAAAAAATAGAATAAATTGATAATTAAACATTCAGGAAATAGAAATAAATTGATAATTAAACATTCAGGAAATAGAATAAATTGATAATTAAACATTCTGGAGACTGGAAAATATTGGCAAACCTTTCAAACAACAAAAAATGTTGGTAAAAGGGAGAATACAACGCCATGTATGGCTATGACAGACATAAAAATGTTTATGTTGGAACATGATCAGAAAAGATAAATTAACCCATAACTTACATACATATATTATATAATATATATATATATATATATATATTATGTAGATATACCAAAAAAGAAATATTGCCCAAACCCTGATGCAAAATTCACTCTGCGACGCCTTTAAGATCATCATATGTAATTTTCATGAGATACCCACAAGGCAAAATCTTCCAAAAGCCCAGCTAGATTCAAAAATCAGATAAAAGTGTGCGAATAATTTTTGATAAAATGAACTGCAGTAATTGCACAGCACAAACAACGTAAAAAGAGGAAAATTGAAAATTTGAGCAATGATTTAGGAAGAATCTGTACCAGAACCGAAGGAGTGAAGAAGAGCCCAGCACTTTTTGAGGCTCTAAGAACTGTTTGTTTGGTGAATGGGAAAATTCGGGATCTTTGAAGCTCTAAGACATGGCCGTGGAATGTGCCAGACGACACTCCAATTGCGTTGCAGATACAGCACGGATGGAATTAAACAAAAATGTAAATAATAAAATAAAGGCGCTAAATGCTAGTGTCAAAAATGCCCATTGCCCACTAATAAAAACTAGATTCTGATTTAAATTTTATTACAGTAAATTTTTTTTAAAAATAATTATATTTAATTTTTTTTATTATAATAAAAAAATTTTATATAAAATTACATCTTAATCTAAATTAAAAATTTAAATTAATAAATTAAACAGAGTTTCAATTTACCAATAGCAACCCCAAAAAAAAAGCAATTCACCAATATAGGACACCCCATAAATTGGGTACATTTTTGTTATTAATTGTGATGTTCAGTATTTATGGTGTTCTAGAGTAATTTTTTATATATAGAAAACGAAAAAAGCAATATACAGAGAACAATTAAACGAGATTGTTGTTTTTAATAGAAAAAATTTAGGAGCACTTTCGGCTATGTGCATCATAATTAATAAAAAAAAAATAGACCCCATGTGTAAGGCTTATAAAATTAACTTTTTATTAGTGTGTTGTGTTCCCTAATACATTCGGCTTTGCAAGCATTGATCCACCGTCTAACCGAACTTCCTTATTAGGAACCGAATGACGTGATTCCCCCCTCCCTTTCATCCCTACACAATTGTTAGTTTGCAAGGCCAAGCGCCACCCTCCTCCTTGCATCAAGATTTGCAATAAGGCTCTTAGGAAGAGGCAAAAAGGTCCGGTGGTCTCGAGTGGTCTCAGGTGGTGGAACACTCACAAAAACGGTGGCGAGAAGGTTTGGGTGGAGAATAAGGGCAGTGCTAATGGAGGATGAGGGCTACTCTTCCTATGCTTTCTTTCTTTTAAGTCTTACCTAAACCAATTAGGGTTGAGATTGGGTTGAAATTAATTGGAGTGTTTATGTCATTTCACTATTTAATATTTAATTTTAAACTCTTAATTAAGGATTGGGTATATAGCCCTTCTTTTCTTTTTTTTTTTTGTAATTGAAATTTTAGATCGATGAAAATTTAATATCATTAGTTAACCTTTAATGGCATGCTGCATTAATAAATCTGTTAGGATTATGAACGCATGTGAACATAAAGGGCATTATGAGTTATTTTTTATAAATTGGGTATGTTTGAAAAATTTTGAGCAATCAGGGTCGCTTTTAAAAACAGTCTATGATTTAGGAGGTGATTATCGGGAGGTTCTTTATAAAAATAATCATTTCTGATTTTTTACAATAACCTGACAGATTATAATCCATAACCTGACAGATTACACCGGCTATCGGCGGGTCTCCGGCTATAACCTGACAGCTTACACCGGCCACCGGCGGGTCTCCTGTCATAACCTAACAGGTTATAATCTAAAACCTGACAGATTACACCAGCTGCCGACTTCCGGTCACCGGGGTCAGTCATAATATGATTTATCAGGTTATGATCTATAATCTATGAGTATTTTAATCTTTTCAAATTGTGATGAAAATATCTCATATAAATAAAAGAGATAGAGTTTTTTTTTTTTAAAAGGTAAAATTAGGACGTTTGGTGATTATGGGGTAAAACATGTAATTCTCTCCAAACAAAAACAAAAATGTTTGATTTTTGGACCTTCGCTTCTATAATCCAAACTACATAGGACATTTAACTCTTTTATTTATTTGTTCGTGTAAAAAATAAATTCGAGTTCCATATCATTTAAATACAACAATACACACAACTTATAAGGACATGATTGTACCACCTTATTTAACAGGTCAATATTTTAAGATGAAGGGCTTGTTCTTTTGAGTGAAAAACTCAAAAAAATGCAACCTTGCAGGATCACAAAAATGGAAAAGTGTTTAATTCCACTGCCAAATGTAACAAGAGTTTGGCCAGAGAGGGTGATATGCAAGAAGATAGTCAAATGCTATCAGAATAAGAACTGGCTTAAACTGAAATCCTGCAAGCCCAAGGATCACTTTGGCAGTATGAATAGTACTGCCGTCATTGTGTCTGTATTGGACATCTTCTGATCCAGCCTCCAAGAAGAAACATAAAGCAGCGCATATATGCAACTTCATATATACGTCTTTTTCATATTATATATATGCAGATCGTATTATCAGAATATTGATTATGTACAAATTGGATAGTTTTGTTGAAACTGAACATGCATATTATTGAGAGATTGATTTTATACCTATTCGTCTATGTCCTTGCAATAGATGCAGTTTATGATTTGTCCTTTCTAGTGCTGAACACAGCAACATATGCAAAAAAATAAATAAAAATAAATAGATAACTAAAACTAGGGATATATAGACACGTACATTATTATTTACTTCTTTTATTGAGAATTTGATTTTGTTTCACGTTTTAGAGTTGTTTTGAAAACGGAAAATGACCTTGTTTCGTCTATGTCATCTAGAATCATTGGTGTTGTTTGTCAGTAATTTGTAGTCTATGGCTATGATATTCTTTTTTTTCTTTTTTTTTTTTTCAAGCTTTCTTGTCATATTCATTTTCGCCTTTAGATGCCACAGCCCAAAGAGAGACCACAATGGCGCCTGGGTTTCAAAACTAGTTTCGGCCTTTGGGTCTAAGCCCAACATTCAAACTTAGATGAAGGTAGCAAAAAATAAATAAATAAAAAAATAAAACTAAAACTATCTGAACGTGTAGATTCCTTTGCTCTTATCAATCAAAACCCAAATTTTAGCTGGGAAAAAAAAAGAACGAAACCCAAAAAGCAATAATGTTCATACGTATATCAAGCACGGGTAGATTCCTATCTGACCTTATGATCCAAATTTGGCAGGTTAATAAATGAAAATCCTTATTATGCACTCTCTCTAAAAAGATTAATAATAATAAAAATATATGTGTATATATATATATATATCTGTATCTATGTATCCTTCTAAATAACAAAGTATAGTTAACTAGCAATGATCATGGATCTAAGAGACTATAAGCTTGTTCTTTTGAGTGAAAAACTTAAAAAAAATATAACTCGAGTTACAACTTTATTCGAGTTCATGTTCTTTTAAGTTTAAACTTGAGTTTAGGACTAAAACTCGAGTTTAAGTTTCCCATCCAACTCGAGTTCAGAAACTCGAACTCAAATTAATGAACAATATTTTTTCTATTCTTAAAAATGATATAACTTTTTCGTTTTAATTATGATTTAGATGATTTTTTTTTATGCGTTGACAACGAAAAGACGAATAAAACCCGACCCATATACCATATAAAAAATTTTCATCAGCATTGAGTTTTTATTAAAATACTATCTAAATACAAATTCAAATTTTGACTCACTCAAACACAAACTCAAAAAGATTCTTATCTCAAACCATAACTCAAATGTATACAACCAAACACAAACTCAAGTTACAAGTTCAACTCAAGTTATAACTCAAATTCAACTCAAGAATTATACTGATCAAGTTAAACTCTAAAAGAATAAGCCCGAAAACTCTTGTTCTTTTGGACTAAAACTAAAAAAAAAATTGAACTCAAGTTACAATTTTATTCAAGTCATGTTCTTTTGTAAAATTTGAGTTTGAACTTGAGTTTTACTTGAGTTGGGGCTAAAATCTGAGTTCAAGTTTCCCATTCAACTCAAGTTCATAAACTCAAACTCAAGTTAATAAACAATATTTTTTATATTCTTAAAAATGGCGTAACTTTTTGTTTTAATTCTGATTGAGATGATTTTTTTCTATGCGCTCATAACGAAAAGACGAATAAAACCCCACCCATATACCCTATTAAAATTTTCTATCACCACTGAGTTTTTATTAAAATATTATCTAAATATAAATTCAAGATTTGACCCACCCAAACACAAACTCAAATAGATTCTCAATTCATACCATTATTCAAATGTGCACATCTAAACACAAATTCAAGTTACAACTTCAACTCAAGTTATAACTCAAATTCAATTCAAAATCTGCATTCAAATCACTATAGCTCAAAAATACAACCGAATAAATAAATGCCCCGTTCTTTTCGCTGATTCGAGTTTTGCTACAGTAAAAAGCTCTCAGAAACAGTCACATCTAACTTTTTGCTACAATAAAAAATTCTCACACAACATCACATCTTAACTCAAATTAAAAACTTGAATTAGCGAACCGATCGAACGGGCCCAAAGTGTCTAATTTTCATCAGTTAGTTACGTTACAAATTCATCACGCACAACTTGCAAAAGTGACTGTAATATAAAGGCCGTTCACTTCATGTATCCCACTCGAATAAGCCCAATTCGAGTTGAATTTTGGGCTGAGTTTTGCGTTCATTAAACAAAACTCGAGTAATAACTCTGATTTCAGAGTTTGGCATACCGGTTATTTTCCCATTACTGCAGTTACTATCTACAGTGTTTCCATGTGCTTGAACAGTGCAGATGCTTCTGCTTTCTTCCCGTTGCTGCCTCGTTCCTGCCTCCCCAGTGCAGATTTCTCTCTGCTTTCTGCCCGTTGGACCCTCGTTCCTGCCTTCCTCCTCTGATTTCACTCTGAACAAAGCGATTTCCTGCAGATTTTGGAGTGAAAAATGATTCTCTCCAGGCGGGGTCGGTTGCTCGAATCGGTTGCTTTTTGTGTCGATCCGCATCGAAAAAAGGTAACCTCTCCCCTATTTCCACCATTTTTGCTTCGATTCCTTGTTGCATGCCCAACCCTAGAAGTGTTCCCTGCCCCTGTCCTTGAATCTTCATCACGGATACCATTCATCCGTCTCAAGGCAACCGGCAAACTCCGTTGGCCGTTTTATTGCGTCGATGTAGAGCCAAACGGCCCCATCTCGCATCCACTGGTTATCTTCCTTTACGACGTTACCGTCGGCGGTTCCGGTGTCAATCCGTCGTACGAAGTGCCTCACGATCGCGTTTAGGGGTTGTGATAAACGATAAGCCTTTGTCCTCAACTGGTTCCAACCGGGTATGATCTTTCATTTCTCCTAAGCTCTATATACCATTATTTTCTATGGATTTGTCGTGGTTGCACTGTACTTCTTCTTCGTTCTGACTGGTTTGATGCTTGGCTATTGGTTGTCGTTCGCATTGTGATGTTTGTACTGAGTTGTACTGGTTGTCGTTTGTATTGTCATGCCAATGTCTACTGATACCGCTGTTGTCGTATGCTGGCTCTGCTGTTATATTTGTTGTCATTTTTGCATCCACTGTTGTCGTTTGTACGTGTTTCTATTGCATCCCATGTTGCCGTATGTAGTCGCCTGTTGTCGTTTATACCTTACCTAGCTGCCTACCAGTGTTGTCGTACTTGCTGTCCTATTGCCGTTTTTTACCTGAGCTTATTGCATCCCTTGTTGTTGTATTGGCTAATTTGTTGTCATTTTTACCTGAGCCTATTGCATCCCTTGTTGTTGTATTGGCTCCCCTGTTGCCCTATATACCTTAGCTTATGGCCCCTCCTATTGTTGTATGGTTCTGCTGTTGCCGTTTTTACCTTAGCCTATGGCCTCTCCTATTGTTGTTATGGTTTCCGTTGTTGCCGTTTTAACCTTACCTTATGGCCTCTCCTGTTGTGGTATTAGCTCTGCTGTTGCTGTTTTTACCTTACCTTGTGGCCTCTCATATTGTGGTATGGTTCTGTTGTTGCCGTTTTTACCTTAGCCTATGGCCTCTCATATTGTTGTTATGGTTTCTGCTGCTGCCGTTTTTACCTTAGCTTATGGCATCTCCTATTGTGGTATGGTTCTGCTGTTGCCGTTTTTACCTTAGCCTATAGCATCCACTGTGGATGTATTGCCTCTCCTGTTGGTGTATTGCCTCCCCTCTGCTCGTATCGTACATGACCACTTTACAAACAGGTAATGTTGGCTATGATGAAATTAGTCTAAAATTAGAACACTCGTCGTAGCGACGTCCTATAGGCAATGTGACACTTTAGTTACCGCTTCATTGGAATGTATTGAAGGCCTCTGAAGCATGGCAGCTACGTCGCTCCTGCTTATAAGGATGATGCTCCAAGTGTTATTGCGATTAATTAGCTATAAAATTTCTGAGCCAGTTATAACATTCCCTCACTTGTAACGTGTAAAAACCAGGTAATAGGAATGGTTAATGGCAGTGATGTTCCGAAAGAGGAGTTGAGCCATTTATAACAATGTCTCATTTTTAGGTTGACACAAATATCTGACTCACGCGTACAGACGTTCCTCTTGTGCGTTGTTACGCTGCTTTCTTTGCTTTTTTAGATGCCGAGAGGGAAAGCCGACGATGAAGCCACTCTACACTGGACTAAAAAGCAGAAAGAGGAGTTGCTTATGCGGCTCGCTGAATGCAATCGTACTGGCAATGGCCGGAAGCCTGATTCGAAAACATGGGAGGATTGGACGCAACAACTTCAACAGTTCTTTAAGGATCAAGTCACTCCTGTGAAAGTGCAGCAGATGAAAGTTTGTCTCAAGGCTAAGTTTGACCATGAGCTTACATTACGCAACAACACAGGCCTTGGCTGGGACCCTGTTACTGGTGCTGTGACTTGCACTGATGAATATTGGGAAGATTTTGCCAAGGTAAAATGTCTAAACAATTGTTCTATGGATATTCAATTCTTGCAACATTTTGTGAAGGTCATTTCCTTTGCTTATTCATATGCAGAATAAGAAATGGGCAAAATCGGCAAAGAATTAGCCTCTTAAAAACTGGGAGTTATACTATGAGGCCTTTGCTGGTACGAGGGCAACAGGGGCACTTGAGAAGGGATTGGATAATCTAACAAACATTGAGGAGGGTCCAGTACACGTCTCCGACGAAGAAGGGGCGACATCTGATGAGGGTGGCAGCGAAGATGGTTTCATCGTATCCATGCGGGCCGGTTTGAACAATGCAGCTAGAGGTCTCAACATTGCGTCGTCCTCCAAAGCGATCGGCAAGAAACCAGGCAAGTCCTCACGTAAGGTAATATGTGATCCTGTAGCGAGGGATTTAATTGGCCGGCTTGTCTCTTCTATAGAAAGCAAGCATAGTAATCGCACTAAAAGCTCTAGTGCGAATCAGGCTGCGCCTATTGTTGATCTGCAGGACCAATGCCAGAGCATAGTCAGGGAAATGGCGCTTGACGATGAAACCGCAATCATGTTTTTGGAGGCCATTGCTTGGTACCCACATATGTAGAAGCTGTTTGTGGGAATGAGTGGTAGTCAGCATAACCTCTTTGTGACAAGAACAATCAGTACGTCACGGACTCAAGCACATGGACCTTTCTCAAACCCCCATGCCTCTACGGGGACACAGTTTATGCCGCCACCATTTCACAACCTCATGTCACAACCCACCAACTATATGCAACCGGCGGGCTTTTTTGGCCAACAACCTACCAACAATATGCCACGTCCCCCAAACTTTCGGGGACAACAACCAGCCCAACCATTTCCTACAAATCCCCAAACCTACAATCCCCAACAACCGGCTGCGTATAATCCCCAAACACCATACTACATGCCTCACTTTCCGCCACAACCGGGACACTATGGTGGCGACGGCAGCCCGGACCAGCTTTGAGTTTGAACGAATACTGTTTTCACCATTGTCTGTATTCGTACAATTGAACATCATTTGTCATTTTTAGATTTTAACATAGTATTTGAGTAGACGTTGTTTATTTATGTTTATTTATGTTTACTACGGCCATGCTGATGTTGTATTGTCTATGGATATTGAGTTGTATTGCGAGCAACAGTATTTATTGATGTGGCATTTGTAGTCACATTTACTTGCGGATGAGATGATCATTTCATATATATTCTTCTATTATTCTTTCATTATGCATGTCTCGCAGGTAGCAATGTGGAAAGCAGGTCCCTCAAACCACGTTCCTCAAAACGATGGTAGTGACGACTCAGATGACGATTATGAGATTGCGGCAGTAGCAGTAGTTTTGTGGTATTACTACACATACATGGAAAGACCATTGCCTCAACCAAGGCATACCTCTGCCCTCACAGGTATAACGTGTGTTCAATACCTACTTGATGGACATGAGGACGTTCTTAGGTCGAAGATTAGCATGGGAAGTGATTATTTCAAGCGTCTTAGTACGTTGCTTGAGCTTAAAGGGCTTTTAAGACCGACTAGGAACATGAATGTGCACGAGCAACTTTTTATTTTCCTATACATTATTTGTCAAAGTTCAAACAACAGGGAGTCACAAGATCAATGGCAGCATTCTGATGCTACCATTTCAAAGTATTTTCACGCTGTTTTGAAGGCGTTGTATGAGCTCCGTTTTGACTTTCTTACACCGCCAAACTTTAACATTGTCGATCCCGTCGTAGCCGCGCGTGGAAACAAGTATATGCCATGGTTTCAGGTACTTTCCCTTCACTTATTACTCTATAAGATAAATGTGTTGGTATGCGTTGTTGCTTATGGTAATTACTTATTACGTAGAATTGTATTGGCGCTCTTGATGGTACTCATGTACCGGTTGTTCCACCCGCTGCAAATGCTAAGGCATGGAGAAATAAGAAGGGATTCTTCTCTCAGAATGTATTAGGAGTGTGTTCGTTCGACATGAGGTTCACCTACATGTTAGCTGGATGGGAGGGCTCTGCCCATGACGCACGTGTGCTTGCATCCGCAACAGAAACGAGGGAAAAAAATTTCCCTACTCCACCAGAAGGTATGTGTACGCTTGATCTTCCATTCAGTTTTGAAAACTACACGTTTGTGCTTCCATGTGGAACTAATACATTCAAGTTATATCTTTTAACCGTTACAACAGGTAAATATTACCTCGTCGACTCTGGGTACGCAAACACTGATTGTTTCCTGGCACCGTACCGGGGGAGCACTTACCACCTTCAAGAGTATCGGGCAAGGCGGGGTCGGCCCCAAACGCCGAGGGAGTCATTTAACTACATTCTTCACTCAGAAACTGTATCGAACGCACATTCGGCGTCTGGAAAGCCAGGTTTCGTATTCTTAAGTGCATTAATAACTACCCGATACATACACAAATAGATATTCCATTTGTTTGTGCTATTTTACATAACTTCATACACATGTACAACCACAACGATGATCTACTTACCCAATACATGAGAGACGCCGTTCTGGTAGCAGAAATTGATCCACTTAACACGGAACATGATGTGAATCAGAATCACAACCCTGATCGAGGATCGCAACAACAGTAAAACCGTTCTAACAGACGACAAATGCATGTATTGAGGGATGAAATTGCTGATAGTATGTGGGCTACATATGAAAACAACCGGCGGTGAAAGGTAAGTTTTTATGTATTTGTTTTAATGGCTTTATAATTGGCCCCCAGATTGTTATATATATATATATATATTAGCTATACATAGGCGTGGATGATTACACTGCCATCATTTGTTCATTGCGTCCTACTCATTTTCTCTCCAGGTTTGATGTTGTTTTTTGCTCACCTCTGCCGTACAGCTCGCTCATGTTTATTGTGAAGTTGTGTAATGCTGATGAATTTATTCTGTACTTAATTTGAGTCTTATGGCTTGCAAGACTATTAATGGCTTATGTAGATACAGAAAATCAATATAAATCCAATGCAATATTATGTAAGTGGTGAGTTTAGATTTGTGCAAGTGAACACAAAACTCAAGTTATAAATGTCACATCAATCTCTTACTAAACATGCAACTCAAATTTCACATTACAACTCCAATTAAAAATAATTCAAGTTCACTTTTTTTACTCAAATTATAAAATTGGAGTTAGTGAAGTGAACGGGAAGATAGTGTACTAACTCATGCTAACGTCTTCCATAAATTTGTGTGATAAGTACGTATCTGTAAATTTTACTTAGTACTGAAAAATATATAATTTTTATAGTTAATAAACTTTAATAACATTCGCTGATCATGAAATATCTATAACAGCTAATTCACATCATTAGTGCTTTAAAAATACTTGCTACTTCTGTATAGTATAAAAAATTCCTACAGTAATTGCTTATTATAATTTTGCATAAAATTATACGATATGATAGTGTTGACTGTGTTGTTGCTGGTTTATCTATGATCTCCAGGGCTTTCATATAGGTCGATAATAAGACCACATATATAAGCGATTCGTGATAATAATGATTATCACCAAATCGTAATAAAAACCAATACCTCCTAAACAAGGAGTACATATAAATGGTCAGAGAAAAAAAAAAGAAAGAGGATTAATTTAATATATTAATGGAGTAATATATATATAATGAAAAGATAATTAATAAATTAAAGGCTAAACTATAAAAGAAAATTCTACATCAAAAAAAGCTATAAGAATAATAAAATCACATCACGCATCTAAATTCTACTAATTTCCTGTCATGAGTGTCTTGTAACAAAAAACAAGTACCACGAGACCCAAAAAAAAAAAAAAAAGTACTACGAGACCAAAAGCTAATAAAATGCCCATGCATTCTTTTTACGTATGGCTTCCTCTTCCTCGGGCGTGAAATCATTCTGAATGTTAAATGTCCGGCGGATCTGCTCGGCCTTCTTGCCGTTGATCATGTCGGCCACCTTCTGCGTCAAGAGATCGATCAACTCGAGCCCACCGAGATAGTCCGCCGCCATGAGGAGTTTGTAGAGAACCGCCTGGTCCAAGTCCCTGACGAAATCGGCATCCCACTTCTTCAGCTCCTTCTTGTCGCCCTCCTCGCTGTGCTTCTCACACCACTTGAGCACCATGGCGAGGATTTCACCGTCCACGTTCGGCACCGGGATGACGGTGTCGGTGGAGCAGTCCTCAACCATGTTCTTGAAGGACAAAAACCTGGCTGCAGCTGCTGCGGCATCGATGGTGAAGATCTCGCCGGTTGATATCTTAAGAGTTAGAAGTCTTTGAGTTGTTAAAGCAGAAGAAGAAGAAGAAGAAGAAGAAGAAGAAGAAGACGAAGACATGATGTGTTGAAGAGCTTTTAAATTTTTTTTTTTTTTTTGGGATTAAGGTTTGGAGGGTTTCTAGTTTTGTTGAGAAGCTTTTAATTTTTTTTTTTTTGGGGATTAAGGTTTGGAGGGTTTCTAGTTTTGTTGAGAAGTTGATGATCGATGAAGTTTATATATGAATCAGACTAGGATTCTATCATTTAAGATTAATGCTATTATACGTGTTTATAATTCCTCTTGAATTAGGATTCGAGTCTTAATCAAAATATTGGAGAAGGCGTCTTAAGACTCACTAGATTAAAGCAAATCAAAATATTTTATTGACTCACTTGATAATTAAAGCAAATCAAAATATTGGAGAAGTCGTGTTTGATTAAGACTCCAATCCTAATTTGTGAGGATTTATAAACAGGCATAATAGCATTAATTTGGGCGTTAGGTTTATACGCAAAACCTTTACACTCTGTTTAGTAGGAGGGAAAGAACAGAGAATAGAAAAAAAAAACACATAAAAGAAAGAAAATGTAAAGGAAATGAATGAAGCTGATTTTTCTTTATAGTGTTTAGTATAATGAGAGGAAATAAAACATGTAATAGCCTAAATGACTATTTTATCAATTGTTTAATATTAATTTAGATTTTAAAATAGGGACATAAGAGTAAATTTAACCATCAATTGGTGGATTTGAGCTTTCCTCATAATATTAGAGAGATAAAAAATGGTGAGCCCCACTATAATTTTTTTCCATCCTATTTTCCTTCTTACCAAACAACTAACTCTATTATTTTCCATCTAATAATCCTTCCACTCACTTCCTTCCTTTCACTTTTCCATCATACCAAACATAGTGTTAGTAATGACAAACATCATTGCTACAAATCACAAAGTCGCAGTTGAAGGTTTGCCACGTCATTAAAGATTTATTGTGTCAAGAGAAAATTTTTAGCCAAGCAAAGTTTAGTCCAAAAGTTTAATTTGCCGCCTGAAATTATCTTTAGCGACAATTGTCATCGCTAAAAACAATGAAATTTTTGTCAAAATTAAATAGTCTGCTTTTTTGTCTGTGTGAAAATTGGAAACTTTATAACGACCATATGTCGTCGCTAAAAATAAAAATTAGTCAACATAGCATAAGATTGACGCTACATTTCCCTATGTACGGGGCTATTTTTAGTGATGACGTGTTGTTTATCATCTGCTGTGGTGTATGACTAATGCTTGATTGTTCTATGGTAATGCAACAATTTTGACCCTTCTCGTTCTCTTCTTGCTTACTTGCTTGAGTCAAGTCATTGCTCCAATTCGGTATGTTGGTGGCTTGTTGTTGATCTTTATTGTTTCCCGCCCTCCTTTGCCTATACATGATTGGAGATCATAGAGAGCATACAAATAGGACTTCAACTTCTTAAAAAGAACTGACAACCGAACTGTGAATTCTGAAGACCAATCGAACAACAAGAATTGAAGAAAACAGAAAGTAAACAAAGATGAAAACACACGGAGATTTACTTGGTTCAGATCCTTGCAGATCCTAATCCATGGCAGGGGTTTTCCCCTAGCTTAATCCACTATAAACAGAAGAAAGAAATTACACACTCAGATCCTCACAAGATTACAAACACTCAGGTTCTGAAATACAAGCTTTGAATCTCCCAAGCTTTCCCAAAAAAAAACCTCACAGCTCATGTTTTCTCTCTCACCCAAGAACTCTGTCTAAACCAGAGAGAATACACGTGTGTGGTAGATAATCTTCCGTCTGGCCTTTTTCTTCTAAGGACACCTATATATATATACAAATAGGACTTTCTAATATAACCAATCAGAGTTAGGCTTAACCACTATGTGGTTAAAATACTTAAGTCGGTTATCAAACAATTAAGCTGCAGTCTTAACTATTTGTAACTGACCTATTAAAAACTAACAGCCATTTTCAAGATAGAGTCACATTATAACAAACTCCACCTTGACTCTGATTTGACAGTGGATTAAAACTAGGACCCCTAATTACCAAAGAGAATCAAGTTGGCAGAAGGTTGAGAAAGTCCAAGGCTTGCTTGAACTTGCTCAATGGAATTGCCTTAGTTAACATGTCTGCAGGATTTGTCAAAGTAGATATCTTGTCTACTTTGACCTTTCCTTGTGAAATAATATCTCTAACAAAATGCAATCTAACGTCAATATGTTTCCTTCTTTCATGAAACATATTATTCTTGGATAAATGAATTGCACTCTGAGAGTCACAATGAACACATGCAGCATGTTCCTTGATTCCTAATTCCTTGGTGATACCTTCCAGCCACAAGGCTTCCTTGATTGCCTCTGTTAACGCCACGTACTCAGCCTCCATAGTTGACAGTGCCACGATGTGCTGCAGATTTGACTTCCAGCTGATGACATTTCCACCAAGTGTGAAAATATAACCTGTAACTGATCTCCTATTATCCAGGTCAACAGCATAGTCTGAGTCACAGTAGCCATTTATTGCTGCTCCACCTTGATCCTTATTTGTGTATACCAAGCCAAGATCTGAAGATCATTTTAAGTATTTAAACAACCGTTGCATTCCAATGGTCTTTAGATGGATTGCTCATGAACCTACTAACAAGGCTCACTCCATAAGCAATGTCTAGTCTTGTTCCAATCATTGCATACATCATACTCCCAACAACATTTGAATATGGAATCTTCTTCATAAAATTAGCTTCCTCTTGAGAGAGCTCACCTTTAACAGAACTCAACTTGAAATGAGCAGGAACCGGAATTGAGGTAATCTTTGCATCTGTCATGCCAAACAACTTGACAATCTTCTTTACATACCCGGATTGTGAAATTGTTAAAACACCTTTCTTCCTGTCCCTGTTGATGTCCATCCCCAATATCCTCTTGGCATCTCCCAAATCCTTCATCTCAAACTCGGATTTGAGAGTGTCTTTGAGTTTCTAGACTTGTTTCTGATCGTTGCAAGCTATTAACATGTCATCTACATAAATTAAAAGGTAGATGAACATGTGAGCAGTGATATCCTTAAAGTACACACAATGATCAAAGCTGCATCTCTTGAAACCCCTTTGAAGCATAAAATCATCAAATCTCATGTACCATTGTGTCGGGGATTGCTTCAATCCATATAGAGACCTTTTAAGTAAACAAACCTTATCCTCAGTCCCCTTATTTATAAACCCCTTAGGTTGCTCCATAAAAATCTGCTTTTCCAAATTTCCATGCAAAAAGGTAGTTTTTACGTCTAGTCGTTGCAGCTCTAAATCTTGAATTTCAACCAGTGAGAGAAGCAACCTAATGGATGGGTGTTTGACCACTGGAGAAAAGACTTCATGATAGTCAATACCTTCAACTTGAGAATACCACTTGGCCACCACATGAGCTTTGAATCTAGCAGGTTCTACACCTGGGATTCCGGGCTTTCTCCTGTAAATCCATCTGCAGCCTATGATCCTTTTGTCTCTTGGTTTGTCAACAAGAATCCAAGTTTTATTCTTGTGAAGAGACTCTATCTCTTCTCTCATGGCTTTGAGCCATTGTTCCTTGTCTCTGCTGCCACATGCTTCTTCAAAACTTACAGGCTCATTAAGCTCAATTGTATCCCCAACATTTAGGGTATGTGATATGATGTCAGCTTGAACAAATCTCTGAGGAGGATGAATCTGCCGACGAGTTCTATCCCGTGATAGCATGTACTGTGAGATCCTCACCAGAGGAGGTGACTTGTTCTGGTGGTAGTATAGTGTTTGGCTCGGATTCTTGAGTAGCATCATGATGGTCATGATGGTGATGATTCTGGTTTTGCTCTTGTTCTGGCAGGTTCATTTCTGGTTGTGCTCCACCTGCTCCATGTTCTTCACCATCATTGTTGTTTTCATTTGCCCTGTCACCTGACATCGTCTCCACCTCAAATAGAAGACAAAAAATATGCTCATCTGATTTCTCAGAGAACTCAGGAATTAATTAGTCAGTCTTATAAAAAACAGTCTCGTTAAACACCACATCCTTACTCACAACACATTTTTTATCGTCTAGCAGCCACAGTTTGTACCCTTTAACACCTCTAGGATAGCCTATGAATACAGCCTCCTTAGCTCTAGGATTTAGTTTTCCCTGACTTTTGTGCATATATGCAATGCAACCAAAGGGTTTTAAGTGTGACAACCTATGAGCTTTACCTGTCCATAGGTGTTGTGGGGTTTTAAATCTTATGGCAGATGAAGGAGACCTATTTACTAGATAACATGCCGTGGAGGTGGCTTCTGCCCAAAATCTTTTATTTAGGCCTGATTCGTGCAACATGCATCTAACTTTATTCAACAGGGTTCTATTCATTCTCTCAGCAAGGCCATTTTGTTGAGGTGTATCCGTACAAGTCATGTGCCTATCTATACCAATTTTAGTGCAATATCCTGAGAAAATATCATTCATGAACTCCAGACCATTATCAGTTCTCAGCTTTCTAATTCTTTTTCCAGTTTGATTTTCTACTAAAGTCTTCCATTCTACAAACTTCTCAAAAGCTAGGTTCTTTGTTTTCAGGAAATATACCTAGACTTTCCTAGAGTAGTCATCAATGAAAGAAATAAAGTATTGGGAATTTGAAAGGGAGAGAGGTACCTGAGGTGAACCCCACAAGTTAGAATGAATGTAGTTCAAAATGCCTTCTGCTCTCTGGGTAGATGGAGAAAATTTCAACCTATGTGATTTTCCAAGGATGCAGGTTTCGCATAGGCCCATGGAACTGATCTTCTTTGAATCAATAACCCTGAGTTTGCTGAGTTCTTCAAGTCCCTTCATGCTAATGTGACCTAGTCTCCGATGCCAAATCTGAGTCTCATCTGAGCCGTTTGTTGCCACTGCAGCAGTACCAGTGACAACCTTTCCTTGTAGAATGTAGAGCCCATGTCGTAAATTGCCCTTTAGCACAATCATAGAGCCCTTGAGCACTTTGAGATTCCCGTTTTCTGACTTGTATGAATAACCACTTGAGTCCAGCATCCCTAGTGATATCAAGTTCCTTCTCAGATCAGGAACGTATCTTACATTATCCAGTTTCTTGCATGTTCCATCCCACAACTTGAAACATACAATTCCAATTCCAGCGATCTTGCAGGAGTTATTGTTGCCCATGAATACGTCTCCTCCATTTATGGGCTTGAAGTTCATCATCCAATCTCTTCTTGGGGTCATATGGAAAGTGCACTCCGAGTCGAGAATCCATTCATCCTTTGAATCTATTTGGGTAACTGTCAACACTTCAGCATCCTCCTCATAACTTTCAAATAGGTTGACCGAATTGGTATTAGAGGAATTAGGTTGAAAGGAGTTTTCTTGAGATTTCTTCCTATCAGGGCAAAATCTCCTTATATGCTCTTCTTTTTGACAAAACCAACAAGTCTTAGTGGTCTTATTCTTTGATTTTGATCTGGACTTATTTTTATTTTTGAAATTATCTCTCTTTTCTGGCCTTCCCCTAACATGTAATCCCTTTCCACTGGAACTTCCTTTCTTGTCTGTCTTCAACTCCAAATCTCGAGACCTTAGAGCTCCAACAACGTCTTCAAGGGACAGATTATCCCTTCCATACTTGATTGCAGTTTTGAGATCCTTGTATGACTCCGGTAATGAATTCAGTAGAATAATAGCTTGATTTTCACTGTCAATTTTCTCACCAATATTTGACAAATTCACAGTTATTCTATTAAAATCATCAAGATTGTCCTCTAATGATTTTTTAGAATCCATCTTAAAACCGAAAAGTCGCTCTTTCAAATAAATTTTATTTGAGAGAGTCTTTTTCATATACAAAGATTCAAGTTTCAGCCATATTTTTTAGGCAGTGTCCTCATCATCAATTTGTCTAAGAACATTATCAGACAGATTCAGAATTAACAGGCTATAGGCAAGTTCGTGTACCTCATTTTCATCTTCTTCTTTAGTGCCTTCAGGGAATCCATCTAGGGCTTTGATGCACTTGTGTTGAACCATGATTGCTCGCATCTTTTTCCTCCAAAGATTGAAATCACCACGCCCATCAAACCTTTCAATTTCCGTTATTGACGAGCCCATCTCCGAATTCTTGAATTCTTCGTTGATTCTTGAAGAGAGAAATAGCGGAACTGATCTTCAAATAGCCGAACGTGGCTCGGATACCAGATGTGAATTCTGAAGACCAATCGAACAACAAGAATTGAAGAAAACAGAAAGTAAACAAGATGAAAACACACGGAGATTTACTTGGTTCAGATCCTTGCGGATCCTAATCCAAGGCAGGAGTTTTCCCCTAGCTTAATCCACTATGAACAGAAGAAAGAAATTACACACTCAGATCCTCACAAGATTACAAACACTCAGGTTCTGAAATACAAGCTTTGAATCTCCCAAGCTTTTCCAGAAAAAACCTCACAGCTCACGTTTTCTCTCTCACCCAAGAACTCTGTCTAAACCATAGAGAATACACGTGTGTGGTAGATAATCTTCCGTCTGGCCTTTTTCTTCTAAGGACACCTATATATATATATACAAATAGGACTTTCTAATATAACCAATCAGAGTTAGGCTTAACCACTATGTGGTTAAAATACTTAAGTCGGTTATCAAACAATTAAACTGACCTATTAAAAACTGACAGCCATTTTCAAGATAGTCACATTATAACACGAACTAAGCATGGGGAAAAAATAATATACTGAGCATATTGAATGTCATCATAAATTGCTCAGGGACAAGTTGTTGTTCTTTTCTTACTAACTGCTTTCTTTTATCCCATTGTATTGGACATGTATGATTCAAAGTCTTCTTACACTTTGCCAATTCCATAGCAATCTATTCTGATAGATAAGTTTCTGTAGTGACTTCCATTATATACGCAGGTTGAGGAGTTGGTGCAGGAAGATTCTCGTGTAGAACGTTATCCGAAGCTCGTTAAGGGTGAATCTAAAGTGGTGTGGGAATGGCAAGGTAGGTAATACTAATGTGTTTTTCCTTTCATCTATTCCATGTTCTGGTTTATTACTACCTGAGTTTCATCATTTTATGACTTTAGTGTATAAAAGAAGCTAACCACATCTGGAAAAGTTTGTAAAAGAAGGGACTTGTTGTTAAACACTATTGTCATTCACTTTATTATCTAACTTCCAATATTTGGATTACACTTTTCTTATAGCGTCAACGTTAACTGATTTTGCAGGATCTTGATACCCATTTCTTTATATGCTTTATGCATTATGAGTCGTACACTTTTCATAGAAGAGTGGTTGTCTCTGAAGTATATCTCTCTTATAGTTTTAATGTATATGCTTATTAATGTTCTATACAGTTGAAGGATCTTTGAGCTCTACAAGGATGAGGCAAAAGGGTGAGGAAACCAAGCTGAAATCCCCGGCGAGCATTGCCTTAAGTTCTGATCAGCACCACCCCAGATTAAAGACTGGTAATTGCCAACTTTGTTTTCCTTTTCTTTTTTGATAATTTTTCTCGCAAAGGGTAGGGTTGTGGGTTGGGTTGATGCGGGGTAAGATTTTTTTTTCTCCCACCCCAAAGGGTGCGGGTTGCGCTGGTTATTGACTTAAAATAAAGTTTAAAAAATCCCGGCCATTTCTTTTAGTTTATCACATTTCCTAGTTTTAGTTCCATCTCAATATACATAGCAAAAGTTTTATCACATTTCCTATTTTTACACACACACACACACACACACACACATATATATATATTATGTACAACATTTACAGTGAAGATTCCTTGATCCTGGTAGAGAAACTTACAGAGAAACTTGTTCGTGGTAGCATTGACGGAGGCTTTTTTGAGCACATATATGTATAAATAAGAGTCCCTGTAAGAAGTACTAGATATGAGCGACATTATTATATTTCTGTTCTATTTATTTTGAGAGAGAAATGAGCAAGAAAATTCGACACTTCAGTCACCTGCAGCATAATTTGTGGTTCGTTCCCGGGGGAGTAAACCAGATACTTTTTTCCTGCGGTATATGCAATCGTTGAATCCAAAAGGATCAAAACAGATACTTCTGCTTTGCGTGCCAATATCGCATCCACGAAAAATGTGCAGAGTTGCTGGAATACATGAACCACTCATTGCATCGTCTCCACCCTCTCAAGCTTGCAAAGATATCATTAAACAACAACAGTTGCTGCTATTATTGAGAGAAGCCCTTCAATAATGATGAGGGATATGTTTACGGATGTGATGATCAGCAGTGCTCTAATTTCTACATGCATATATCATGCACTATGATCCCGTCATTATTTCATATTTGTTTTCACCGTGTGTGGATAGATTAATAATTGTCACACAAACGTTAATAATAAAGAAAATTTGGCCAACAGGTTCAGTCTAATATTAAATTCATACTCTTGTATTTATTGCTGAGGTATAAAATTTGAATTCCTCTACCTCAGTTAAAAATTAAAATGAAAATAGAAATGAATAAGTAAAGTTCCTTTTTTTTCCTTCGAAAAAAAGAAAAGTATAGTTTTCATTCAATTTTGTATCTTTTTTTCCCTTAATTAGTCTTTTTTTTGTTTTTTTTTTCTTTGCTAATCTCTAACAGATTTATGTACGTTTTGCTATTTGTTCGGCCTCACATGCAAAGGAATAGCACCCCAAATGTGGATTTGAATTCAAACATATTTGTTAAAGTGTTTTCTCTCATATAAAGTACAATCCTCATTTATTCTATATCTTTCTTGTTTGGTTTTATAACTTATTCTTGTCATGATTGCCAATTATAGGATAAGTTTTTACTTTGCAATATCATCACTCTCTTTTTCTTATCTATTTCGTAAGGAAAGTATAGCTCTCATTCTATTTTCTTCTTTTTTGTTTGTTTGTGTCATTTTTTTGTTGTTGCTAATCTCTTTAATTAGAGTGTAAAAAAGTGGATGTACATTTTGCTATTTGTTCTGCTTCATGCGTAATAGAATAGTAATCTAGGTGTGGGTCTAAGTTCACACCATTTTGTGAGAAGATTTTCTCTCACAAAAATTTAAAGTTTTATTCAAACTTAAGAAGACAATTATATTGGCCAAGATCTCTAACTTTCTTCTTTGGTCTCTTAAGTATAACTTATTCTTGTCATGATTACAAATTATAGGATAATTTGCTTTGCAATATTAGTTCTCTCCTTTTCTTCTCTATATTATTATGGTTTCTTTTTTTTCTTTGAAAAGAAGAAAATTATAGTCCTCATTCTTTTTCTACCTTTTTTTATTTCTTAAATAGTTTTTTTTTTTTTTTTGCTAATCTTTTTAATTATAGTGTAAACAAATTGATGAACGTTTTTTATTTATTTATTCTACCTCATGTACAAACGAATAGTAATATATGTGGGCCAAAGTTCAAATCTTCTCTGAAAATAAAATTAATGTTTTGGTTAAAGTTAAGAAGAAAATCAGAAAATTTTAAACTTAAAAAGAAAAGTAAAGTTCTTTTTTTTTCTACCTTAAAAAACTTAAAAGAAAAGTACAGTTCCAATATGTTCTCTAGCTTCTTTTCATTTGTTTCTTAATTATATTATATTTTGGTCGTGATTGGCAATTACAAGATAATTTGTTTTCCAATATTATGACTCTCTTTTTCTTGTCTATTTCTTACGGATATCCTCATTTTCTTCCCATTTACCATAATTGAAAAGTCTAGTCTTTCCTATTGCTACTTAATAAGGATTGTATAATTCTTTTTTTCCCCTTTGAAAAGAATGAAAGTGTAGTTCTCATTTTGTTTTCTTTTTTTTTTTTTTTGTTTCTTTTACAATATTGTTTCTTGTTGATGTCTTTAAGTAGAGTTTAAACGAATTGATGTACATTTTATTAGTTGTTTTTCCTCACACAAGAATAATAATTTTGGTGTGGGTCTGAGTTCAAACCTATTCATTACAAGATTTTTTCTCAAAAAAATTTACGTTTTTTTTAACTCAAGGAGAAAAGGATAGTTCTCATTTGTTCTTTACCTTGCTTCTTTAGTTTCTTAATTATACTATATTCTAGTTGTAATTGGAAAATATAGAGTAATTGCAATATTATTTCGCTCTTTTTCATGATTATTATTTAAGGAAATTCAGACTTATCTACTGTTTTAATTATGAGATAAGTTAAAGTTGTTCGAGTCTGATGAGTCAGAATCCACTAAGCCACATAGATGATAATACCAAGCTCTTTGTCGCTTGTTGGGTGATGAGTCATATTCTGGGTCCTATGAATCCTGGAATAGTGCTGAGTCATGCTCTTCTAGATCTTGTGAGTTTTGGAATGATGGAGGTGGTGACGTGGAGGTTCATGTGTCTTCATATGAGCCATAGTTGCTTACAGTGAAGATGTTATGTGGACCATAGACTTCGATGTGTGGAGACACATGTTTGTGGAGCAGGCTTTGGCTTGTATCCATTTTCTCTACACAGACACTTGATGAGATGATCATTGATCCCTTCGAATGATCTGGGATAGTCAAAGTCGGTGTACCATGTATACACAATGTTCTGTGTGTGCAGTGTCTGAGTTTCTGAGATGATCAGGTATGGCCGATGTAGGACGAAGATGGTGTGCACCTGTGGGACCTCTGCTGAAGAGAAGGTCCAGACTCTGTATTTCTGAAGAAGTCTTGAGATTTCATTTCTCCACCACATGAATGGAGAGAACATTTCCAAGAGCTTCCACAAAAGTGATCCGTCATTGTTGTAGTCATTGAGTTGTGTATAGAGCTGCATGAGTGGACAATTGAGAGCGATCTGGTATAGTACTGTTTGGCACCATAAGTACCGATTGTCATCTTCTGTGATCAGGCTAAAAGGGTAGAGGTTGTAGATGGTTAGATATGGTTGTTCTGTATTGTATAGGTGCTTAGCTTGGGGATTCTTAGTTATGTTACAGATGTTGGTTAGTTAATAAAAGAGATAGGTTTTGGCATAGAACTGGATCTGATCAGGTCTGGGTGAATTACCTACATCAGGAGGGAAACGATGGTTACTATCTACAGGGACACATAACGGTGTGCTAGTAGCCATGAGAATAAGTGGAGAAGTTTTACAAGGGGGGATGACTTGAACTGGTTTGGGTCGAGTTAGAAGGTCAGAGATAAGGTTATGATGGTCTTTTATATGTTTGAAAGAAAAGTCATATCTTACAAACCAGTCTTTAAGTCTGAGTAATTACGAATCATGAAGGGTTTTATTTTTAAAATCAAGGCCCTTTAGAAATGATAAATTATCCATGCAGACCTCAAAATTATAACCTCTAAGATGGAAATCAAAATTTTAAATTCCATACTTTACCGCAAGAATCTCCTTGTAGATGGTGTGATAATGCTTTTATGATTCTTTGAACATGGCCACTAGCATGTGCATAGTAATACTTCTTCCCATCAATCTCTTCAATGAGAATGACCCTCCAATAATGGTCACTTGCGTCGTTCTTTGGGACTCTTTTTCTTGTGCTTGGAATCTTCAGAGGTGGAGGTGACTGAACCACTTTTTTCAAAGCTAAGATAGCGTCTAGCTGCTCTTGTCCCCACTAAGGTGGATTCTTTGTTAGCATTTTTACCAGCTGGCTGGTATGTTCAGTCACACGTGGAATAAAGTCTGTGAAATAATTAACAATTCTCAAGAACTGTTGAATTTGCTTTATTGAAACGTGTTTATCTGGAAACATCAATAATTCTCGAGCTATGTGTGGGCCAGATTGAAACTTTCCTTGGGATATTTGCATCCTCAGGAATTCAACTTGGGTTTGTCCCATTTGGCTTTTCTTTTTGAATAGCATGATGTCATGCTGATCCACAATTTGGGTAGGTTTTGCTATTTGCTCTACCTAAGTATTTTTTTTTCTACCTTCAAAAACTTAAAAAGAAAATTATAGTTCTCATTTGCTCTCTACCTTCCTTCTTTTGTTTGTTAATTATACTATATTGCATAGGTGTTTAGCAATTATATGATAATTTACTTTGTAATGTTATTCCTCTCTTTTTCTTGTCTATTTCATAAAGAAATATTGATTCTTCCAAATTACCTTAATTTAGAAGTCTAGGATTCCCCATTGCTACTTAACCTGGAATGTAAAATTCTTTTGTTTTTTTTTTTTTTTTGCCACTTTGAAATGAAGGAAAGTATAGTTCTTATTCTTTTTTTTTTAACCTTTTTTTTCATTTCTTAATTAGAGTTTTTTAGTTTTTTGCTAATCTTTTTAATTAGTGTGTAACAAATTGATATATGTTTTGCTATTCATTATGTCTCACGTGTAAAGGAATAGTATTCTAGGTGTGGGTTTGAGTTCAAATCCTTTGTTATAGGATTTCTCTCACAAAAATTTGAAACATTGGTTAAAATTACGAAGAAAAGTATAGATCTTCTTTGTTCTATATCTTCTACTTTGATTTCTTAATTATGACTTATTATGGTAGTGACTAGTAATTATAGGATAATTTTACTTTGCAATATTATTCCTCTCTTTTTCTTTTTTGTTCCTTAAGTATATTCTTAGTTTCTTCCAATTATATCATAGTTGAAAAGTTTAGGATTTTCCACTACTACTTAACAAGAAAAGTACAATTTGTTTTCCTTTGAAAAGAAGAAAAGTTATAGTTCTCATTCTATTTTCTACTTTTGTTTTGTTTCTTAATTATAATTTTTTTATTTTTGTTTTATTTTTGTTAATCTATTTAATTATAGTCCAAACAAATTGATATATGTTTTGCTACTCGTTCTTCCACACACACAAAGGAATAGTAAGTGTGGGCTTGAATTTAAATTTTTTTGTTACAATATTTTCTCTCACAAAAATGTGAATTTATGTTTAAACTTACTAAGAAAAGTATAGTTCTTTTTTTTAACATTCAAAAACTTAAGAAGAAAAATATAGTTGCCATTTGTTCTCTATCTTACTTATTAGTTTCTTAATTATAATTTATTCTAGTCGTGATTGGTAATTCTAAGAAAATTTGTTTTGCAGTATTATTCATCTCTTTTTATTGACTATTTTTTAAGGATATTCTCAGTTTCTTTTCAATTACCTTAGTTGAAAAGGCTAGAATTTCCACCACTACATTACAAAGAAAGTATAGCTCTTTTTTTTCATTGAAAAGAAGGAAAGTATGGTTCCCATATTTTTTTTTACCTTTTTTTTTTGTTTCCTAATTAGAGGGAAGTATAGTTATTTTTTTCTTCTTTTAAAAAGAAGGAAAGTATAGTTCTTATTAAGTTTTCTACCATTTTTTCTTAATTAGAGTTTTTTATCTAGCTAATCTCCTTAATTAGAGCGTCCATAAATTAATGTACCTTTTCTATTTGTTCTGCCTCATGAGAAAAGGGATAGTAATTTAAGTATGGGTATTTTAAATCTTTATGTTACAGTCAGTGCTGGAACTTTGAGTCAGCGGGCCTGCCCAAAATTTAGGCTCAGCGGGCAGGCCCATAAAGGCCCCTCGTTCAAGCAAGTTTTCGAGCTCGGGCTCGGGCTGCCCAAGAAAAGTCAGAATCGCCAAAGCTCGCCGCCGACGAAAGCCCCCGACCGTTGACTGCTGATTTTTTTTTATTTTTTTCCCTCTGGCCCGAATTGCCTGAAGCCCGATCAACGTCAATTTTTTTGACCGTTGGCGCCCAACCCGAACTGCCGTCTGAAAGCTCGACCACCAACGGCTCTTTTTTTTACCGTTGCCCGATTTCAGCCCTAACTCGACCCGCCGATGACAAAAAATAGCTGTTGGAACTGAATTTGGGGGGAAAAAATAAGTTTTTAACCCAAAAATTTCTCTATAAGTACCTCACCATCCCCCAAAGATTTTCCTCACCTAAACTCTCTCAATCTCTTTCAATTTCTCTCAATCTCTCTCAATTTCTCTCAATCTCTCCCAATCTCTCAAATCTCTCTCACAATTTTTCCAAAAACTTGTGATTTTAATCTTAATTATAGTTCTTATATAATTTTTACAATAAATATCTTAATAATTATTTATATACAAATACAATTAATAAATAATATTATATAGTAAATATGATAATAGGTTTAGAAACACCGCTTCTGGATATTATATATTATAAAATATATATAAAAATTCGGGCAGCCCGAAGCCCGTTCAAGGTGGTGGTTAGGCTCGGGTGGGCAGCCTAAATTTCTCGGGCGGGCGGGCTAGGGTAACTGGTACAAGTTTGGTTTTTTCAGACAGTTGTAGACGGCCCGTCTAAAATTTCAACACTAGTTACAGTATTATCTTTTAAAAAATTTAAAGTTTTGATTAAATTTTTAAGTTAAAACCTATAAACCAAACGATACCACAATAATACTCAATACGTGGGTATCATTTTTATTTTTTTATTTTTTTTACGCCACACACGAAGGAGCAATACTACAGTATTTCTCTTCCAAGCACTTAATATGCAATTTATTTAATTATTTTAGAAAAATCCAAAAAAGAATATCATTTTAATAAGTTTGCCAATCTAAGTTCATAAAATAACTATCTTACGATAACACGACAATTAGGATAACTTTTTTTGCGATCCATTTCCGCTTACTTTAATGGATAAAGTGAAAGCCTACGATTCTCTACCGAAGGTAACTTATCTTGTGATAGTACAATCGATAGAATAATTTTCTTTATAATTCATTCCCATGTTACTTTAATTGAGAAAGTGAATTCCCCAATTTCCTGTTGAAAAATAACTTAGCTTGTGATAACACGATAATCAGGACTTCTTTTGCAATCTATTCCCATAGAAAATGAAATTCTATGATTCCTCACTTAAGATTACTTGTCTCATGATAACATAAAATTTAAGGCCCGTTTAGTTCGCTTATTCGAGTTTTTAATTCGAGTTGAGATGTGACGTTATGTGAGAGCTTTTTACTGTAGCAAAAAAGTTAGATGTAACTGTTTCTGAGAGTTTTTTACTATAACAAAACTCAAATTCTAAACTCGAATTGGCGAAATGAACGAGGCTAACACTTTTTCAATGGCACTTACACTTCAAAAAAGTGAAATTCTTCCCCCACGAACCGTTTTTGTATAAGACGACCTCTCCCAAAGCCTAAACCCATCGTTTTGCTACGCCGCGTAAATGGGTTTCTGCAGTGGATCCAAGTCAAGTTCAAGGACCATCTGAGGAGTATGCTTTGACATGGGCCATGAATTGAAGTTGGTTTCTCGAACCCCTTGAACTTTTTAGACCGAGAGAATGTCAGAAATCCCATAAAAAAATAATATTTATATCGACTCTCTACTCAAAAATAACTAATTATTATTCAATTAATAAAAAAAATAACTATCATAACATTTAATTATTTAGAACAATATAAATAATATTATAATAGTCTTGAATAAAATCACAACCAACCATATAATTTTCTCTTTCTATTTAGATATATAACAAATTTTTACTAATCATCTTGAAATATATGAAAACATTTAGAATATTTGAAAAATACAAAATTAAGTATTATTAAATAACTACTATGCAATGTTGTTTTATAAAAGCGAATGTCGGTAAAATAATTACTATATAATTTTTGTTGAAACTTGTGCCTGTTTGGTTCCGTTTTCAAAAACGTTTTCCAAGAACAAAAAAATAAAAATGCTCTGGCGAAGGCGTTTGGCATGCATTTCTTGAAAAACAGAAAATGAAAACGTTTTTCATTTGTTTCCAAAAAGTGAGCAAAACTGAAAATGACTCTGAGTCGTTTTCAGTTTTCCATTTTCATTTTCTTTACCCTGGACCACTTTTCACCCCCCTGCTCTTCTTCTCCGATCTCCCTCAACCCCCCCTTTCCTCCGATTTCCCATTTTCATTTTCCCCCTCCTCATCCGACTCCGCCGCCGCCCCTTCTTCCACCTCACCAGAGTCGGAACCCTGGACGACGATGACGATCACAGCCGAAGAAACACACCAAAATTATTTCTCCGAAATCCATTTCTTCATTTTCAGAAACTACCCATTTCTGAAAACGAGATTGTTTTCTGAAAATAAATAATGTTTATTTAATATATTTATTTCATATATTTAATAATATTATTTATTTAATATATTATTATTTTAAATATTATTACATGTTTTTAAAAATTAAACCACCAAACACAATTTCAGTTTTTTTAAACTGAAAATAATCTCAGAATAAAACTACCAAATGCATTTTCAGAAATGATTCCAAAATAAAAATGAAAACGTTTTCGTTTTCATTTTCATACAAAAAATAAAATTATTTTAGAACGAACTCTAAACGCACACTTAGTTTTTTAAAACGCTATTTTAAAACTCTGCCCTCATAAATTTATCATGTATTATCATTTTTACTTTTTGACTCGCCGCCAAGATAAATGATTGATAGAGAAAGAAAGACACATCCTCTTACCTTGGGTAACCAGAAATCCGCATCCTCCCCCAAATATGCATGCTTGTCTTTGGAGACCCATATATGACGAAGCTATCTTCGGTGACCCAAATAATCCAAAAGGCATAAAAAGACCAAGATCCACACTCTAGAAACCCTCTATCAATCACAAGATTCCGGACACTACGGTGGGAATTTTTGAAGTTTAAAGACAAAATAAGAATGACGCTTCACAACTTTGACATTTGAGTTTTAAGGGTCTGATTCGAATTGAGATGTGACTTTATATGAAAATTTTTTATTATAGTAAAAAATTTAAATGTGATTATTTCTAAGAGCTTTTTACTGTAACAAAACTCAAATTCTAAACTCAAATCCGTAAAATGGACGAGACTTTAATTATCGTCTAATAATAAAGCCATTATTAATTGGACCTTATTTTTAAGAAGGGGAATTGTAACATATAAGTCATTTATTTAAACTATTTGCAGTAAATAACATATTTACTAACAGGGAAAATAAGTAACATATTTTAAAATTTTAGTATAACAAGTAACATATTTTAAAATTGTAGTATATGATGTTTTAATTTTACCCTTATTTTATGTGGTACATGCTTTATTTACCACAAACTTTAATTGCCGTATTTTGATAAATAATATATTTATCATAAAGGAATTTACTGTTGGTTCATTTATTGCGTAAACACTTGCGCCTCGTTCATTTCGCTGATTTGAGTTTAGAATTTAAATTTTTTTATAGTAAAAAGTTCTCACAAACAATCATATCTAATTTTTTTGCTACAGTAAAAAGCTCTCACATAAAATCACATCTCAACTCGAATTAAAAACTCAAATCAACGAACTAAACGGGCCATTGATTTACCAAATTAAACAGAATCTGTTTATTATTAAATTGAGCATTTACCAACATCAGACACACAGAGCAAAACCCAGAAACTCTCTATCAACCTCTCCTTTCTCTTTCCTCTCCCTCTATCTGTAAATCTTGGCTCTATGAATTGCAAACAATTATATGTACATATATTATCGATTAGCTAGCTCATAAGCAAAAATATTGGAATACTACACTAGATGGAGGCAGATCGCTCATCTTCAACGCCGAGTAAAGTATTTTTTTTCTTATCAATCTCTGGCACAATCTCCTATGCGACAACAATCCTCAATCTTGGTTGCATCGACGATAGTTTCTTGGGACTTTTGATGGGAAGAGAGAAATCGATGGCGAGAGAGGCCGACGACTAGATAGGAAGCGAGGAAATAGATAATTCCAGCTTTTAATTCTAATTTTTAATTCACTAATTTAAATTTTTAATCTTATTTTTAATTTTAATTTTATTATAATTAAAAATTTTTAAAAATAATTATATTTAATTTTTTTATTATAATTAAAATTTTTTACATAAAATCACATTTTAATATAATTAATAACAATTCACGAATTAAACGAAAGAAGAGAGATATAGAGCGTAGATGACGGAAAGGAGAGAGAAAATGAATCTATAAAGTCAAAAGTAGGGGTATTTTTGCTATTCTCATAATGTAATAAATAATATTTATTAAAATTATACTATTTATTAATTTGTTTAAGACTTTATGTTCTAAAAATGCTATTTTTTTCCGTCTCCATTTTGAGAATGGTTAAATTCAGGTTCATACCAAAACTAAATCAAACTTACAAACGACAACAGATTCAATATTTTTTTTTTTAATGGAACGACAACAAATTGAATATCAAACTTACGAATTCAAGATGTATTGGTGCAAAACACCAAAACTACCCTTATTTATTGGCTGTAATATTAATATAATAAAATTGAGGGGTGTGGCTGTAATATATTTCCTTTCCCTTTTTCCCTCTCTTGTGAGCGGCCGGTTTGTAGAGAAATTCCGGTTAATTTGGGTAGAGTGTGAGCGTGATCAATGACTTCCATTTCAAAGAAGCGCCCAAAACCCAAGTCTTCGGGCTCTTCAAATTCTTCGCTCAAATCAGTCTCTCTCTGGGAACCACCCGATGATTTGTTTCCCTCCAAAGACGACATCTTCAGGCTCGTCACCGCCGTGGCGATCGCCGTCTCCGTCTTCTTAAGCTGCAGCTTCTTCTTCTCCGCTCGTCACCCAAAGCCCTTCTGCGATAGCGCCTCTGACGCCTCGGATTTTCTCTCTGGTGGGTCTTTTCTCTCTTTCTCGGAAAACCCGGGAAAGTTGCAAAAAATTCAAATTTTCTCCCCTCTCGTGATTTTGGGTTCAGATTATTTATGGTTCTTGCTTAACTTGTTCTGTTCTTTCAAAATGTTATTTTGTTTACTATTTGTGATGTGGGTTTTAGCTTTTAGGCTCGTTGTTATATATATATAAAATAATTTCAGAACATTAACTCAAATCTCAAATTTTTATATACTAACATGTAGTAACATATAAATTGTCATTTTTACATTAATACGTTTTTAAAATATGAACACGTCAATTAATAATATTAGATTGTATCTACTGATTTAAAAATGACAACTCATTACAAAATTAGATTTGAATTAATATCTCTAGCATTACTTATATATAAGACTTTGTCTACGGTTTATCCGTCCCGTAACATATGTAATTAGAAACCTAATATTGTAGTTATTTAACTTAATACATATATTTTTTAAGATAACATGGCAATTATTTAAGGTAACATGAACACTAGAAAGACATAACACCAAGAATTTTAAATATCTCGTGCTATTATTATACTTTAATTTGGTTGTTTAACATAATAAAGATGATAGAAAGGTGTAAGAATAGTCAGAGATAATTAAATATCTTGATATCTTACTTTTTTAATATCAGTACTACGTTGAATAAGTACCATGTTACGTTGTATAATTCTATATGTTACGTTGGAGGGATTGTCCCTCCAACTGAAGAAAAAATATATATAAAGGTCATAGAAATGGGGGTGTCATATCCACATAGTTATTGGTTGTTTGATAGAAATTTTTGTTTGAAAGTGATTTTTACTTTGTAGTAATGAAGCCAAGTTGAGAAGATAGTCAGCTTTTGGACATAGATTACCTGTGGGCAAAATGCATATGTTTGAAGTTTGAACATCATAAACAGCAGTGAAATATTCAATATTTTTCATGTCACAAATAGGCGTGCTGATTATTAAATAGGAAAATGATAAATATAAGACTATGAAACTAAAATTTAGGGGTAGAAAAATGTGGGACAAAACAGTAATTTCAGTTTTACAGATTCCATTGAACTTTGGCACATATGCATTCATGATATGTATCATTGCTCGATTGAATAACCATAGCTTGATTAGAAACTTATGTTTTGGCGTTCAATTTATTTTTCCCCTTCTTGAGCAATGGGTTGAAGCATTACATGCTTTTCTTGTACTGATGTTACATTATCACAGATAATTGTGAACCTTGCCCAAATAATGGGCAATGTTATCAAGGCAAGTTGGAGTGTGTTCGAGGATATAGGAAGCACGGAAATTTATGTGTTGAAGATGGGGATATTAACCAAACAGCTAAGAAACTTGTGAGTTTCAAAACCCTTATTCCTTCTGGTCGATTAATATTCTCGAATTCAAAACAACCTTTCTTTACCTCTGAATCTTTCTTTTTATTTTGCAGTTTTGCTAATGCAAACTTCTGTCTAATGTGATTGCAGTCGCAGTGGGTACAGCTTCGACTTTGCGAATCTTATGCTCAATATTTGTGTGGTGGGACTGGGATGATTTGGGTTTGTCACCTTTGAAACTCGCTGTATGGATGTTTATGTTCTGATTCTGAATGCAAGAATGCTCGAGTTGTCTTTGCTGACATGTTCAAATCTGAATAAATGCTTAAGGTTCCGGAGAATGATATGTGGAGTGTCTTAGATGGGGACAAGTTGACAGAATATGTTGGCTCGTACAATGCCGTAAATAACTACACAAAGCATAAAGGAATGGAAACCATTGGTAAAGTATTAGAGACTAGGACAAATTCTCAAGGGTATGCTATTCGATTTTTGAGCCTGGGATTTGCAAAAGGCAGCGTGTTCTTTGTTGGGAATTGGGATATTGATTGGTATCTATCACTCATTCATCAGTTTTTTAATATGTGTACAGGGTCAGAGAGTTCAAGTGTCCTGATGTTCTTGTAGAAAGCTACAAACCATTTTCCTGTCGCGTGCATCAATGGATCTCCAACAATGTGCTAGTGATCTTGCCAGTTTGTGTGCTGGTACTGCATTTGGAAGCGCCTTTATGTGTTTATGTTTAATGCGTTGACACTTGCTAACAGTATTAACATATGCAGATTGCGGGATTCTTATTTCTTGTCATGAAGGTCCGGCAGAGGTTATATCTGTTAAAAAGAGTTGATGAGCTTTATCAACAGGTATAAAAGCCACTTGCACATTAACTACTCATTTGGTTACTTCCTCTATGTTATGTTCTTTTGGAGGCCAGCATCCTCCATATGTCCATTCTCTGATATACAAACTGATCTCACTTCTCCTGTTGTGTATTTAGTAGTGCATCTCGGATAGAACATCTATTAATGATAGATCTCTAATGGTTAATGAATGTGACCGTGAGTTCAAGGGCCTATCCAAGAACAGTTAAATAAGACTAGGCAAATGGAAGCTGAACTATATCAGTTTGTTAGTTCACTGGATTCTAGTTTTTGCTATGCGCTCCTTAGTGTTGACTAATCCGTTTCCTCTTAAACTTCCATGAGGAACGGAGCTTGTTGTTCTTCCTCAGAGTACTAGCCTTAGTTTGACTGAATTCCGAAATAGAGCCTAGTAACGCATGAATTCTAAGAAAAGTAGGTACTTTGTGTACCGCACAATTTAGATGTCATTCTAAGTGCATTTTCACATTGAGTGTGATATTTGATGCCACAAAAAACTTCATCCACCATCTACAAATGAAATATACCTTAGTTCTATCCATATTTAGGTTAGATATGTCCAGATTTTTTATTTGAATAGACATGCACCGCTTTTTCCCCATTTGATGGCTTTTCACAATTTTATAGGTTTGTGAAATACTTGAAGAGAACGCCTTGACGTCAAAGGGAAGAAAGGGAGAACTTGAATCCTGGGTTGTTGCCTCTAGGTTGCGGGATCATCTTCTTTCACCTAAAGAGAGGAAGAAACCTGCGTTATGGAAGATGGTATTATGCAATGCTCTCTGTAATTTGATCATATTATAGCTTCAATGATCAGTTTATTTCTTCCACTTGCGATATGCATCACCCTTTTGATACATCCACGGTGACGAAAGCAATATTTTAGTGGAACTAAAAGTGTTTTGTGGGTTCCATTAAAAAAAAAAAATAAAGAAACGCTTTCTGGGACATGAGACTGGTTCAAGTGGTTGGGTGCATGACTGTGTGCATGTGTCCATCAGGGTTTGAATCTGATAAGTTCAAAAGACAATTTAGTTCCGCTAGAGCCAAACAACACAGAAGATTGCACACAACAAGCTCAATCTCAGGCTTGCACGTCGAATTACTGGCGAAAATCAACAGAATTACAGAAATGGAAAACAGAGACAAGTATGGGGGTTTTCGAGAGACCCCTTGCACTCCCTAATCAAATTGTCTAAGACGTTTTTGAGAGAATGTAATGAATGAATCTAATCTGCCTTAGCTAAGCTTATTTATACTATTTCTATGTCTAGTAACTAACTCTCTCTAACAAACCAGCCTAACCGACTGACTATAAGCCATCCCCCTTCTCAGCCTCCCCCCAAACTTGCCAGCTCAGCCTCTGGACAATCCACCTCATCTTCGCCAAAGGCCTTTCCTCGTTGACTCGTATCCCCACTGTCAACCTCTGCTCCAGCCCCATTTCTCTTTCGAATCCTCCTCTGTACGTAAGTAAAACACACCGGAGGTTTATCATTACTCCCGCCCCAAAGATGCACCTTGTCCTCAAGGTGGAAATGAGGAAACTGGCAGTCGATAGCCTCGTAGGACTCCTAAGTCGCCTCATGCTCCGGAAGCTGCTCCCAGCGGATCAACACTTCAGACTCAGAATGGCCCCCAGTCACACATTGGCGCACACCCAGTAAGGCCTCTGGTACAACGCGCAACTCCAAATCACTCGACAACTAGAGGGGTATCGAAGACACAGCCTGTTCATGGCCCAGAGCACGGCGTAGTTGGGAAACTTGAAAGACCGGATGAATGGCAACCTCCTCTGGCAAGGCAAGACGATACGCCACAGGGCCAACCCGGGCAGTGATAGCATAGGGACCATAGAAATGTGGGCTTAATTTCTCATTTTGACGACCTGCCAAGGACACCTGACGATAAGGACACAGCCTGAGGTAAACTAAATCTCCCACCCCAAACTGCACATCCCGGCGTTTACCATCAGCCACCGCCTTCATACGCTGCTGAGCGCGGAGCAAATGAGATTTCAGTAAATCCAGCATGGCGTCCCGGTCCTGTAGCTGCTGATCCACTGAGTCTACTACAGATGCCCCAAGTCCATAACGCAGCAGTGGAGGTGGAGCACGGCCATAGACCACCTGAAAAGGAGTAGTGCGCGCCGAGGTATGGAAAGAGGTGTTATACCAATATTCGGACCAAGCTAACCATCGGTGCCATTTTCTCGGTTTGTCCGATGTAAAACAACGCAAATAAGTCTCGACACACCGGTTCACCACCTCCGTTTGTCCATCCGTCTGTGGATGGTAAGCGGTACTGCGTGCAAGAGTAGTGCCCATCTGCTCGTGAAGCTTCGTCTAAAAGTGGATGAGAAATATACGGTCACGGTCAAATACGATGGTTCACAGGACCCCATGGAGGCGGACCACCTCCCGAATGAAAACCCTGGCCACCACTTCAGCCGAGAAAGGATGCTTCATAGCAATGAAATGCCCATATTTACTAAGCATGTCCACCACGACTAGGATCGTGTCAAAACCTTCCAAACGGGGCAACCCCTCAATGAAATCCATTGAAATATCCTCCCACACTCATTCCGGAATAGGCAGTGGCTGTAACAAGCCACTAGGAGCTAATGTAGAAGCCTTGCAATGCTGGCAAACATCACACGCAGCCACATATGAGGTTATATCCTTTTTCATCCCCCATCAAAACCAATCCGCTGCCAAGCGGCGGTATGTCTTAAGGACCCCTGAATGACCTCCCACAACACCATCATGATACGCGTGCAGCAACTTAGGAATGTGAGGCGAGTCCCTAGGCACTACCATTCGTCCCCCAAACATTAGCCGCCCCTGCACCAGAGAATAACCAGGATAAGCCTCTGACTGGGATTGTAAGGCCGTGACAATGCTTCCTAGCTGCTCATCCTGCAATACGTGTTGCTGCAGAGCTTGCGTGTCTACAATAGAGGAAACCAGCAAAGTACTCAATTCTGGTGAATGAACAACATGAGAGAGAGCATCCGCGGCACGATTCTCTAGCCCGGGGTTGTATTGAATTTTGAAATCATACCCCAACAATTTAGTAAGCCATTTCTAGTGCTCCACACTCACAAGACGTTGTTCCAACAAATATTTCAGACTTTGCTGGTTAGTGCGAATCACAAAATGGCAGCCCAGCAAATACGGTCGCCACTTTTGCACTGCCAACACAATGGCCATTAATTCCCTCTCATACACCGACTTCCCTTGAGCCCACGACGACAAGGCTTGGCTAAAATATGCAATGGGCCGTTGGTCCTGCATTAATACCGCTCCAACGCCAAACCCGGAAGCATCCGTTTCAAGCACAAAAGGTTTTGTAAAGTCCGGAAGAGCTAAAACCGAGACTGAAGACATAGCCCTTTTTAAACAAGAGAAAGCCTGTTCGGCTTCCCCAGTCCACTGAAAACCATCATTCCGGAGTAAATTTGTTAAGGGCCCTGCGATGTGGCTATATCCAGCCACGAACTTCCTGTAATACCCCGTCAACCCCAAAAAAAACCCTCAAATCACGCAACGTAGCCAGGATTGGCCACTTCAACATTGCTTCAATCTTGGTTTGGTCGGCTGACACTCCTTTACTCGAGACAATGTGTCCTAAATATTCTAGGGACTGCTGGCCAAAACTACACTTCTTTGCATTAGCAAAAAGTGTGTGCTGCTGTAAAATTGCCAACACTTGATCCAAGTGATGTACATGTTCCTCCAACGTCCGACTATAGACAAGAATGTCATCGAAAAAAACTAGGACGAACTTACGGAGGAATGCTCGCAGCACTTCATTCATAAGTGACTGGAAGGTTGTGGGAGCATTGGTGAGCCCAAACGGCATCACCAAAAACTCGTAATGGCCGTCATGTGTGTGAAAAGCAGTTTTGGGCACATCCTCCTACCTGACTCTAATCTGATGGTATCCCGACTTAAGGTCAATTTTGGAAAAAATTGCCGCCCCGTGAAGCTCGTCAAGAAGTTCATCAATGATCGGAATAGGAAAACGGTCTGGCACCGTTTCTTTATTTAAAGCTCGGTAGTCCACACAAAATCGCCAACTCCCGTCTTTTTTTTTAACCCACAGCACGGGATTGGAATTCGGACTCACACTAGGCAGAATAATTCCAGCAGCCAAACATCTCTCCGACCAACTTCTCAATCTCTTCTTTTTGCACCTGCGGGTACCGATATGGCTGAACATTAATCGGAGAGGTCCCTGCCTTAAGTACTATCGCATGATCTTTTGCTCGCTCCGGAGGTAAATGTGCAGGCATTTCAAACACTGATGCCCTACGACGTAGCACCTCTTCCAACACTTCAGGTGTCTCCCACTGACCCTCTAAGGCGCCCAACTCCATGTTGTTCCACTCAAGCCACATCCCCTGCCCTTCATGGCTAAACGCCCTCTGCAAGGCTTTCAAGAACACCGACGTTCTGTTTAGTCCAGGGTCTCCTTTCAGAGTCACTTGGCGGTTTCCCACCGTGAACTTCATAGTCAGATTTTTCCAGTTTACTGTCATATCCCCAAGGGTTTCCAACCACTGGACAACCCAGTTCCCATTATCACCCCATAGTCCCCAGTTCGGTCCACAGTCATCTCCATTTTCTCACTAATTCAGCAGAGATGAAGTTATGTGTGGCACCACTATCTATCAAAACTATTACTTCGTTTCCTCGTAACCTACCTTTGAGTTTCATGGTCTTTGGTGATGTGAATCCGACCACCGAGTTGAGGGATAGTTCCACCACCTCCTCCTCCGTCCCAGGCTCAGATCCATCTTCTTGTGCCTCTCTGCCCCCTCCTCTTCTTCGCGAACAATGAGCACCTGCAACTCCCGGTTGGGGCAACGGTGTCCAAAAAAGTACTTCCCATCACAATGATAGCACAGACCCTTCTCTCTCTTCTTTTGTATCTCTGCATCGGTGAGTTGCCTGTACGGCGCCACCCCACTGGGGGAATCCTTGGTCTTCTCGGCTGGCACCGACATTCGCTCTGTGACCCCAGAAGAGTTTGTTGTTCTTGACCCTCCACCCAACGATGGTCCACTCCTCAGCGCAGGCCCAGGAAAAATTGTACTACTCCTATTCCAAGAGTTCCCTGAAGACGTTTGGGCCTTGGGCCCGCGTACCAATTGGTTACGCTCCTCAACCCGTTGGGGGAACTCCATTATTCGGCCCAATCCGTTGGGTTTCAACATACGTATTTCTGCTCTCACCTCTGGTTTCAATCCGTTCACAAACGCACTTGCTCTGGAATCTCCGTTAATGGCGCAGCCAGCATCTCAAATTGCCGGCAATACTCCTTGACCGTAGTCTCCTGGCGCAGCGACAAAAATTTTTTACAGAGAGTTCCTTCCTGTGTCAAACGGAAACGCCCCAACACAAGGCGTTTCATCTCCGTCCAGTCCCGGATCGCCCGCCTCCGATCTTCCCGTTGGAACTAGGCCAGGGCTTCCCCCTCTAGACTCACTACCGCCACGTCTAATTTCTCCAGCTCCGACAGCCTATTCATGGAGAAATACCGCTCTCCCCTAAAAATCCAGCCATCCAGATTCTCTCCATCGAAAACCGGTATCTCTACCCTCCGAGTACGAAATTCCGTACGTACTCTTCGCGCCAATCAGCCGGTCATCCCCCCCATATCCGCCGTCGGCACCGACTGTTCTGCCGGAATTCCATCTTCCGCCTCCGGCGACGCCCGATCCGCCGCCCCTCGCTATTTCAACAGCTCATCCATTCTTGTCAGCAACAACTCGAGCCCTTGCTCCAATCGAGGAATTTTTCCAAGATCTTCACGCATCGATTCTACCTCCTTCAACAATTCCTCCCTACTTACCTCCGTTCGCTCCTTATCCCGATCGTCCGATCTCCTTGTCATCCCGGGAAAGTGCTCTGATACCAATTGATAAGTTCGAAAGACAATTTAGTTCCGCTAGAGCCAAACAACACAGAAGATTGCACACAACAAGCTCAATCTCAGGCTTGCACGTCGAATTATTGGCGAAAATCTACAGAATTACAGAAATGGAAAACAGAGACAGGTATGGGGGTTTTCGAGAGACCCATTGCACTCCCTAATCAAATTGTCTAAGACGTTTTTGAGAGAATGTAATGAATGAATCTAATCTGCCTTAGCTAAGCTTATTTATACTATTTCTATGTCTAGTAACTAACTTTCTCTAACAAACCAGCCTAACCGACTGACTATAAGCCATCCCCCTTCTCAGCCTCCCCCCAAACTTGCCAGCTCAGCCTCTGGACAATCCAGCTCATCTTCACCAAAGGCCTTTCCTCGCTAACTCGCATCCCCACTGTCAACCTCTGCTCCAGCCCCATTTCTCTTTCGAATCCTCCTCCGTACGTAAGTAAAACGCACCGGAGGTTTATCAGAATCCCCGTGGTTTTATTTCTTCTTAAAAAAAAAAAAAAATTTTGCTACGTGGGACAAACAAAGTTGATGTGCGGATGTGTTTCAGTATGCTCATTTTGAAATATTGACCTTTCTCATGGAATTGGAATCTTTTGTGAACTTTAACCAATTTTTTTAATTCAAAATCCTTTTTAACTTAGAAGTTTCTCGAGCAGCTTCCTTTATCATCGCTGTGGTGTACGACTAATGCTTGATTGTTCTATGGTAATGCAACAATTTTGACCCTTCTCTGTTCTCTTCTTGCTTACTTGCTTGAGTCAAGTCACTGCTCCAATTCGGTATGTTGGTGGCTTGTTGTTGATCTTTGTTGTTTCCTGCCCTCCTTTGTCTATACATGATTGGAGATCATGGAGAGCATACATATAGGACTTCAACTTCTTAAAAAGAACTGAACCGAACTAAGCATGGGGAAAAAATAATATACTGAGCATATTGAATGTCATCATAAATTGCTCAGAGACAAGGAGTTGTTCTTTTCTTACTAACTGCTTTCTTTTATCCCATTGTATTGGACATGCATGAATCAAAGTCTTCTTATACTTTGCCAATTCCATAGGAATCTATTCTGATAGATAAGTTTCTGTAGTGACTTCCATTATATACGCAGGTTGAGGAGTTGGTGCAGGGAGATTCTCGTGTAGAACGTTATCCGAAGCTCGTTAAGGGTGAATCTAAAGTGGTGTGGGAATGGCAAGGTAGGTAATACTAATGTGTTTTTCTTTTCTTCTATTCCATGTTCTGGTTTATTACTACCTGAGTTTCATCATTTTATGACTTTAGTGTATAAAAGATGCTAACCACATCTGGAAAAGTTTGTAAAAGAAGGGACTTGTTGTTAAACAATATTGTTATTCACTTTATTATCTAACTTCCAATATTTAAATTACACTTTTCTTATAACGTCAACGTTAACTGATTTTGCAGGATCTTGATGCCCATTTCTTTATGCTTTATGCATTATGAGTTGTACACTTTTCTTAGAAGAGTGGTTGTTTCTGAAGTATATCTCTCTTATAGTTTTAATGTATATGCTTATTAATGTTCTATGCAGTTGAAGGATCTTTGAGCTCTACAAGGATGAGGCAAAAGGGTGAGGAAAGCAAGCTGAAATCCCCGGCGAGCATTGCCTTAAGTTCCGATCAGCACCACCCCACATTAAAGACTGGTAATTGCCAACTTTGTTGTCCTTTTCTTTTTTGACAAGTTTCCTCGAATCATCAAATGTTTTTTTTTCCCCCCCCCCTCAGGTTAGTAGTACCTAGGTTCATTCTTTCCTGGATACTTCTATTGAGAATACGAATTTCAAAACATCAAGTCATATTAGAATCGTGCTAGAATAAACAAAAACATGCATAAATGTGATCGAATATAACAGTTCAAAACTGCATGTTGCTTAGATGATGCTCTTCTTCTTCTTTTTTTTTTGCACCCTACCAGAAGAACCCACCTCCTTTTTCCAGTCTGTTTGATTGTGTTGATGGGTTAAATCAGTATTGATTGGATCCGCATGTTTATGCAGAGACTAAGGGGCTGCTTTATTAATGTGGGGACATGTCTTTATGCAATGCACAGCTTCTGATGCCTGCTTTCTTTGTCTCTCATGTTTGATTCGTATTATATGCTTTTCTGGTTCCTACAATTCCTTGGTATAGATATATTTTTGACTATATTGGCACTTGGCAGGATCGTTGTGTGGGCCTGTAGTTACTTGGGAATAAGATATTTGGTTTATATCTTCACGTTTATTTTGCAGTTTATTTCGTTTATGTTTCCCTCACTATATAATGTATTCATTTTTTCATCAAGGAGCAGAAAAGGTGAAGGAAACAAAAATAATAATAATAATAATAATGTTTACATTTTATCACTCTTTTTTATCAGACAAGTTTTCGTTACAGGTACGAGAAATGTTAGCATTATTCTTTTTTTTACTTTCTTTGTCACTCTTTATATACTTTTCATCTAAGTTCTTAACGGTTGTCATCTATTTGGTGGCGTTCTACAGCGTTTAATTTATTTAGAGGTTAATATATAAAATTTAAAAGTTTAGGTAACAAATTGTCAACTCAAAAGGATAAGCCTATGAACCGAACGGAGTAGCATTCTAAGGTCCCGTTCATTTCGCCGATTCAAATTTAGAATTCGAGTTTTGTTACAGTAAAAAACTCTTAGAAACAGTCATATTTAACTTTTTTGTTATAGTAAAAAGTTCTTACAAAAAGTCACATCTCAATTCGAATTAAAAACTCGATTCAACGAATTAAACAGGTCCTGACGTAAGCTTCATAAACTTGTATAAGTGGGTCCCATGAAGTGGGATGGAATCCACCGTGGCAAAGAGCAGGAAAGAGCTTTGCCCGTGGAAGAATGACGGAAATTAATGAAACGTTGACGTATTTGGAAGTCTGTCGTTAATGAAAAATCATCCGTCAAATAGTTTTTCCATTTGGCAATAAGAGTTGCTCCGTTTATTAGATCTCCCCTTGTGTTGGCATTATTAAACAAGGGTTCTTGTCTAATTGCCCTGACTTGCTATTCTGTCTTGCTTACCTACACAATTACCTATATGATTCTTTATCAACATATATATATATATATATATATATAAACAAAACAAAACATGTAGCTATATTAGATCCTATATAATCCTTTCAATTGCAACAAGGATGTTAAAACTAACAATGGAAGTACTACTACTTTGTTTGCTGAAATTTACATCAAGGACTATTACCTTTTGGGGTCACTAAATATTGAAGATAAGTATTTTACTCTAAGACAGAATGTATTACCGAACAAAAAGGAACCATTATGGTATGACATATAGTTTTGCTCCATCAATAGAAATCGTTTTTTTAATCAGTGAATTAGTTTTTTAACGATCAGGTTTGTAAATGTCTACATTAAAAATTTATAATGTCTGATACAAGACTGTTTTTACCTCACAACTTTTTTTATTTCAGATCAGACCGTTAAAAAACTAATCAACAAATAAAACACAATTCTTATTGGTAGAGTAAAATAACCTTCTCCGTCTAAATGCACCTAAAAAAATAACAATATCAAGCTAGAAATAAACATTTCACTTTAGGGAAAAGCGAGGAATAAACTCTTGGATCACCAAAAAAAAAAAATGCTCTAGATTAATGTTGAACTTGAACCCTTAATGGGTTGTTAAAGTTGCAGCTTAGTGTCGGCAATGGATTGAGACAGTGGAATGTCACATAACTCAATCGTCAACGCTCTATTATGCTTTTATGGTGGTTTTTGAGTTTTTATCAATGCCTAATCAAACTCTTTTCTTTTTTTTCTTTTTTTTTTCTTTCAAATTTTTCTAAATCAAATCAAACTATTAGTAAGTTGGATTTAAGATGCATAGGGGAATAGGGTGCCATGTCTTGGTCACATTAGTTACACATTCACTGAAAGAAGCACAATGGTTAGGCCTGTGTGGCGCATTGCTGAGATTTTTTTTTTTTTTTTTTTTAATTTTAATTGGATATACGGGTTCTCTAGGCCAATAGGAACAAGTGTGTATGGCCGTTATTTAATTTGCAATTCAGAGTTTCACATTGATAAATGGCTTTACTATGCATATTGTTTCTGTAGAATACAAATTTACACGACAAATTAATTTCTCAAGTTAATAACTTTTAATAGCACATTTTTTTGCATTTTTTAAAATAATTTTGAATTTTCTCAATATTGACATCAATATTATTGTTTCTTTAAGCTTGAACGCATGGGTGCACGCCAATATATGTGTCTAGAATTAGAAACGTCAAAAAAACTCTTTAATCATATTTAGAGACAGGGTTTAGAAGGGTACTTTGGGGATTTTAATCGTTCCAATTTCAATCTTGGTCAATAGTTCAATAGATTAATATTCAAAACAGAAAGTTCAAATGTGAGAGGTGTGAGTATAGTTTTCAGAAATATATATATATATATATATATATATATATATATATTATGTGAGAATATAAGAGCGAATTGTGTAAATTTTTATATGTTATGTATTTGCATACTTGTGTGTGTGTGTGTGTTTATGACGACTTGCAAGGTAAGACTTCTAATGTGAAATGTTTATAGGAGATATTCATGTTACAAAATTATGAAGAATAAATTATACCACATGGAAATAGCTAGGAGAAGTTGTGGATTTTGCTGTTAAATTGTGCTCTTTTTTTTTCACTTTTTTAGATGCATTTCATATTATCCTAACTCATAGTGGAAAAAATCTTTACTTTCATTTTCTTCTTCCCAAAGTGGACTTTTTTCCAAACAAATGACGCAAAAGAGAAGAGAAGAGGAAGAAGAGAGGAAAGAGTACTCTTTACTAAGGCTGTGTTTTGCTTTACATACAACGTCCATTTTTCACTTTCCGGTTTTCATTTTTGTTTGCCATATAAAAGTTGATGGCTTTGTTCCACCAAATATGATTTATGACTTTGCTTTACATTAAGCTTGGCCCATGAATTTCATTTTCTGAAAAGGAAATGTAATGAATGATGAGGCATTGCAATTTATAATTTCTTTGCTAAGTCCTATTGCTATTGTTAGAAAGGTAATTCTTTCCAAATTCACTCTAATTTTAGATACAGATCGGGAGGAAAGAAGATAAGGAAAAAGGAAAAATATTATTTCTTTCTTTTCTCACACGAGGACTAATTTTACGAACAAAATGAAAATTTAATTATTTTCGAGATATTTCATGAAAATTGAGCAACCCTTGAGATGTTTTTTGACTTTATTCTCATTAATAGGGGTAGTTAGTTATGTTTTTTCATACAATTTAGGATGATAATAGGACGGGATGGGGCAGGTATCCTTCCTCGATCTCCATACTATACTCAGATTTTATTCCTGATACCCTTAGTGTTGTGGAATCTTCACTAAGATAATTATATTCATACTCTACGTATTTATCCCATAACTAATTTTAGAAATGCTTGAAACATTATAAAAACTTAGAGAATTTCTTTTAAATTAATTAGGAAATTCAACAATATAATAACTAACATCTCATAAAAATAAATTGGAATCTTAATTCTAATTCTAAACTCTAACAATAATAAACCAAAGTCTTATAACTAAATCTGAAATCAAACATATGTAAGAGTATGTTTAATCGGGCCGGGTGGGCACAAAGTAGTTATCTCACCCCGTTCCGTCCCTAAATCGAAGGTTAATTTTTACCCCACGTACCCGCTTCTATCTTTGATAAAAATGTCATCCCTACTTACAATTAATTTGATCTTTCTCATAATAAAGAACTCACATATCTTCACCAAAATATGTCTCATATATATGAGAAAGATTCGGATTGAAAACTAAGAAAAATCCCAGTTTTATATATATATATATATATATAAGTATTGTTGTGGTCCTCTTGGAGATCATTATTCTGATATGATAATTAAAAGTGAGAAACTTCACGAGAAGCATAGAAAAATTATAACAAAAGCCCCTCTCTATATACCAATAATATCATAAAAAGATTATGACAAAAGCACATAATTTGTTATGATTTTGTGTTAGACATATTATTTATATCATTTTAAATAATTAAATATTATTATAGTTATTTTTTTTATTAATTAAATGATAATTATTTATTTTTAAGTAAAGTGATATATATAATATTCTGATAATTTTTTGTTTTTTTTAGCAAACGTTATTCAATCCTTAAAAAAAATCATAAAATGCCTCAGACTTAAGTTTTTTATTTTTTTATATTTGAGAATTATATTAGCGTAAATATTCTACAGGCACGACCTGGGGTGTCGGCGGATAATTCAACGTGAGCAAATTCCATTTCCATTATATATTTACCCAAAAAAAAAGAGAGAGAAAAAATCCCATTTACATTATATTATACAATTATTCCAAAGACCAACCAAGGTCTGCTTTTAACTCTTTTTTTTTTTTTTTTTTTTTTTTTTTTTTTTTACCGATAACTAAAAGCAATCATATCTCTGCCACTACGATCTACTGCAAATCTCAAACATACTCCTCTAAATTTTCTTCTTTTTTGTTTTTTATTTATTTAAAATTTCTCAAACCATATTCTCTCTCTCTCTCTCTCTCTATTCTTCATTCACTCGCTTTCTCAGTAGCACTCACTAGCTGGCTTAGCGTGAGTGGGGATCTCGAGGACTGAAGAGATCGAAAGAGAGCTTCAAATATCAACTACCCATTTCACTAAACATCTCTCTCTGTTCCTGTTTTTCAGGTTAGCTTTATTTCTTTCTATACGTTCATTCCTGTTTGTTTCGTTTTGTGTTTTTTGTATAATGTTTGTTCTTTGTGAGATCAATATGGGGATGAACTAGCTTTTGTTTGTGTGGATCTTTGTGAGTAACAAAGACGAAACTGGAATTTTTCTTAGTTTTCAATCTGGGTTCTTTTTATCTTACTTTGATCTGGCTTAAATATGTTAGATCAGTCTTGATATTTTGGTCACTTTGTTAGCTTGGATTTTCCGTTTCTGAAATGAAGTTTAACTGTTTTGGACTCAAGATCCCACATTTACTCTTTTCTTTTTAGCTGATTTGAATTGATATATATGTGTGTGTGTGTGTGTGTGTGTGTGTGTGTGTGTTATGTATTAAAGCACTGAAATTTCAGCGTCGTCATTGTCGGTGCTAAGATAAGAATTTTGTATGATTTTTATGCTAAATCTGTTGTTGTTATTTTTTTTTTTTAAAAAAACTAAACTATAAATGCACTATGAATTGATTTACGACATTTTTTCTTAATACTGGGAGTGAGTTTGTGTGGATAATACTTCAATTTTTCATGTGAGGTTTTTTTTTTTGGCTGTTTTCTTAGTTATTATTGCCCATGTTTATTAATTAAAAAATTCCAGTATTAACTTATGTGGAGGTTCAGAAAGAGAAGAATTTTTATGCCTACTAGTTGAAAGAATTATAGATTCTGTAGGCTCTAGAAAATGAAAAAAAAAAAAAGTAGTAAATTCGGTTTATGTGTCACAATGGGTGTGTTTTTAAATTCTAATCCCTTTCCCTCTTTTGTGAAACATAAAAATCACAAATTTTTTCCGTAATTTGCCAATCTCATAGGAATAGTGGCTCATAAATTTAAATTTGAAAGTTTTTTTTCCTTTTTTTTTTTTTTTTTTGCTTCTGTGGATCCATATGCATAGAAGTTCAGTTTCCTTTTAATAAGTCAATATCTCATTTTTTCCCTTTATTTTTTACGTAGCTAATGGAATTTTTTGTATAGTAAGTACATTGAGTAACCATTGATCATCAATTGCAAGGCAACTGGTTTTTCACTGTACTTCTCCTCTATAGGTTTGAGAGAATCATAAAACAGGATCATGGGTTCTAAGCATGCTTCACCCGGAAGCAAGCGAAGCCCGTTGTCTATTTTTGTCGTTCTTGGTTTGTGCTGCTTATTTTACCTTCTCGGAGCGTGGCAAAAGAGCGGGTTTGGGAAAGGAGATAGCATAGCGTTGGAAATAACTAAGCAGACCGATTGCAATATCGTTAATGATTTGGACTTTGAGAGTCATCACAATGATGTTGGGATTATTGCACCTTCTGAACCGAAAACAAAATTTTTCAAGCCATGTGATGTGAAGTTCACCGATTATACTCCTTGCCAAGAACAAGACCAAGCAATGAAATTCCCAAGGGAGAATATGATATACAGGGAGAGGCATTGTCCCCCACAAGAAGAAAAACTGCATTGCCTTATTCCTGCACCTGAAGGGTATACAATTCCGTTCCAGTGGCCTAAAAGTCGGGACTATGTCTACTATGCCAATGTTCCGTTTAAGAGTCTGACGGTCGAAAAAGCCAACCAGAATTGGGTGGAGTTCAAGGGAAACGTGTTTAAGTTTCCAGGTGGAGGAACAATGTTCCCCCATGGTGCAGACGCGTATATCGATGAACTTGCATCGGTTATTCCATTTGCAGATGGATCTATCAGAACAGCATTGGATACTGGTTGTGGGGTATGTTAACTATTTAACATTCATCTTTGTTATCCTTTAATTGTCCTCAATCATGCACATATCTCTATTATGTATATACAACGCGCGGCTTTTACAGTTTGCATAATCTATTTATATATTTTTCTAAATAAATAATTAAGCATTTGCAAGATAATTAATCTTGTGTTACTATGAACAAATACATGACATGCATTGTTTGATGGTGCTTGAACCCATTTTTTAAATGAAAATTGTAACTGTGACCAAATAGTTCTGTTCCCTGATTGACCAAATAGGTCTGTTCCCTAATCTGCTCGTTGTTTGTTGGATTAATGATACCGAACATCACATAGGTTGCGAGCTGGGGTGCATACTTGGCAAAGAGAAATATTTTGGCCATGTCTTTTGCACCACGGGACAATCATGAAGCACAGGTACAGTTTGCTTTGGAGCGAGGTGTACCTGCCATTATTGGTGTTCTTGGATCAATTCGTCTTCCATTCCCATCAAGAGCCTTTGATATGGCTCAGTGCTCCCGATGTCTAATTCCATGGACTGCAAACAGTAAGTTATTGGTTTAATATAACTTTAATATCTAAGTTTGAGAAATCGTGTTTTGATTTCTTTAGTCTCTGAAAGATTGTCTAGTCATTAATGTTTTATAGATGCAATAATATATGAAGTTTTACTCGTTCCCACCAAATCATAACCTTGTATGAATTGTCAGAAAGTCTTCTTAGGAGCAAAATTTATTCATTTATGTAAAAAATAAAGAGCCAAAAAGTATGAAGGAAATTTATGTGCGCTCATATATACAAGCTCTTTTAATTATTGAAAAACTAAAAGGTCTGCTTAACTAACTCATGGATTGGATGAATAGCGAAGATTGTTACAGTGTTTACCTCATGAAAATGTGAATATATCCCTGTGTCTAAGTGACCCTTCAGTTGTTATATCACCCTAAATCCTTCCCTTGTTGATGACTTCTATTGAAGAACTTGTGATGAAAGTTCAATTGTTAACTCCGTTGCCTTAGTGTTATTTTTTTCTTCCTTTTTTTCCTGACTACAACTTCGACATTCTCCTTAATTAGATTTGACATACGACGTTAGCACTTATGCTATATCGAAATCAAGTCCCTGCACTGAGTGGAATTTTCTCGTTTTATTGATATCAATTTTTTGAATTCAGGTGGTATGTATCTCATGGAAGTTGATCGAGTACTTAGACCTGGTGGATACTGGATCTTGTCTGGGCCTCCAATCAATTGGAAGACCTATTACAAAACATGGAAGAGGACTAAGGAGGATGTTCAGGCAGAGCAGAAGAAGATCGAAGAAATTGCTGAATTTCTTTGTTGGGAGAAAAAGTATGAGAAGGGAGATATTGCTATCTTTAGGAAAAATGTAAATGCTAAATCCTGCCGAAGAAAGTCCTCTGATATGTGTAAAACAACTGACGCTGATGACGTTTGGTAAGTTTCTTTGCACCATGATTTTCCATTGTACTTCCAAAACCATAATTCATTGTTAGGGAATAGACATTAGAGATCTCAAACGTTTACTTGGCATATCTTTGGTGTGTAATCTACGTCCGAACACATGTTTGTTCATGTTCAAAGATAAGATTGGATTAGTCCATTTCTACTTCTAAGCTTCAGGAATTTTAAATTCTTTCAGAAGTAAGTCAGCCTAAATTGAGGACAACCCTTTATGAGTGGCAACATGATAATGCAAAGAGACAGGACTTTGAACTTTCAATTGCATAGATTACGGTGATATTTAATTTGTTCTGGAAAACCAGATATGACCTCTAGCCGCATAGAAGATACGTTTCTTTTTCTTTCCACTCTTTCTTATTTTTATTTGGGTTCTGTTAGGTACAAGGAAATGGAGGCATGCGTAACTCCTCTGCCAGAGGTAACCGCTGCGAATGAAGTTGCAGGAGGGGAATTGAAGAAGTTCCCAGCTAGACTTTACGCAGTTCCTCCTAAGATAGCAAAGGGACTTGTTTCTGGGGTTACACTTGAATCCTACCAAGAGGATAACACGATTTGGAGAAAGCACGTAGATGCTTACAAGAGAATTAATAAGTTGATTGGCACCTCAAGATACCGGAATGTGATGGATATGAACGCCGGCCTTGGAGGATTTGCGGCAGCACTTGAATCAAGAAAATCTTGGGTGATGAACGTTGTGCCTACAATTGCGGATAACTCTTTGGGTGTTATTTACGAAAGAGGTCTAATCGGCATATATCATGATTGGTATGTCTTTAATAATCTTTGCCTTCTCATTACTATTTGAATTGGGCAAACACTACATCCCCCTCTCCTCACTCAAAAAAAGAAAAGCCTGCAAAGGGGCTTGGATTATTCAGGACAGTTTTCATGTTTTTCTCAACTTTACTGCCAAGAGAGTTATAATTATAATTTTAACTTAAAATTGCTGAATGATTTTTCAAGCTACTTACCACAAGCATTGTTACAAACATAAAGAATTTACTGCTTAAAATAACAAGGCTCTCTGATTAGGAATCTAAAGATGTACTTGTTCCCGTCATCTTTCAGGTGCGAAGGCTTCTCTACTTACCCGAGAACATATGATCTTATTCATGGTAATGGTGTATTCAGCTTATACCAGGACAAGTAAGACTCATCTCCTTTTTCTCAGTACCATCAATCATATTTGGTTTTCGCCACATTCAATTATTCTTCTAAGAAAATAGAGTACTTTGACATTTCAAAGATTTTAGTATTCATGGTCTTGTAAAATTTTTCATTTTTCTGGGATCTCTGGATGGTGTTATTTTTGCAGAAATGATTCATTGGTTTCCAACATGCTACAAGTGTTTCATATCCCCCGAAAAAGACCAACTGTTTTAGTCTGTCTTGTTACCAAATAATGAATTGCATGTTGTAGTTTGTGCTTCACTCAATGGTAGTTAAGACAATATGTTGATAAATTCACAGGTGTGAGCTGGAAGACATCCTTCTCGAGATGGATCGGATCTTGCGACCGGAAGGGTCGGTCCTTTTACGGGATGAAGTTGATGTCCTGAACAAGGTTAAGAAAATCTCCGCCGGGATGAGATGGGACATCAAATTGTTGGATCATGAGGATGGCCCTCTGGTTCCTGAGAAGATATTGGTTGCTGTGAAGCAGTATTGGGTTGTCAGCAAAGGGAACAGCACATCTACTGATGATGAGTAAAAGCAGGTCTACGTTTGGGCCCCCATGAAAGCCAAGAACATATATATATATATATATATATATATATATATATATATGTATGTATTACTGATTTTGCTTTTATGTTGACCCTATATGTATATGTCCAAAAGATGATAATCGTGGGGCAAGAAAAATGGCTATAAAAGTTTCATGAAAAAACATAATGTTTGAATGCTGCCTTAATTTGTATGTAACAATTACCAGATAACAAAATGGGTTTTAATTTGTTTTCAATCGATGTCATATATCGTAATCAAATTTCTTTTTCTTTTCTTATATTACAATATTGTATTTTGGATTAAGAAATAATAATATAAGGGACGTAATAATTAAGTAGTTAATGATATATATAATTAAAGAATAACATTTCACATAAATAGTAATTGTCTATCAACATTAATTTAACAGTACGTACATTGATATCCTTATGGTTTTAGTTTCTTTTTTCAGCGCTCTTCC
>NW_010367318.1:992-1136 GCF_000414095.1 Morus notabilis | reverse complement strand
ACTTTTTGTGTCATAACGGGGCCGGCCCATCAGAGGTTATATCGAAGCTGTCTTCGTGCTGTACCACCGCCACTAGAATGGTGACAATGTTTGGTGTCAAAACGGGGCCCATCAGCCGTTAGATAGAAGCTCTCTTCGCGCTCT
>NW_010367318.1:0-758 GCF_000414095.1 Morus notabilis | reverse complement strand
TCTACAACCGCCACGGGAACGGCGACAACTTTTGGTGTCGTAACGGGGCCCATCAGCCGTTAGATCGAACCTCTCTTCGCGATCTACAGCTGCCACGTTTTCGGTGAAAACTTTTGGTGTCCTAACGGGGCCCATCGGGCGTTAGATCGAAGCAATCTTCGCACCCTACAAATGCCATGGGAACGGTGACAACTTTTGGTGTTGAAATAGGGCCCATCAGCGGTTTGACCGAAGCTCTCTTTGTGATCTACAACTGCCACGAGAACGGTGAAACTTTTGGTGTCGTAATGGGGCCCATCAGCCATTAGATCGAAGCTGTCCTCGCGATCTACGAATGGCACGGGAACGGTGAACACTTTTGGTGTCGTAACGAGGCCCTCAATCCACCAGATCAAAGCTCTCTTCGCCCTCTACAACCACCACGAAACCGTGACAATTTTTTGTGTCGTAATAGGCCCCATTAGCCGTTAGATCGAAGCTCTCTTCGCAATCTACAATGGCCAAAGGAATGCTCAAGACTTTTAGTGTCTAACGGCGCCCATCAACCGATAGATCTAATCTTTGTTCGCGCTCTATAACTGCCACGGGAATGGTGACATCTTTTGGTATCGTAACGAGGCCCATCATCCGTCATATCGAAGCTCTCTTCGTGCTCTACAACAGCCACGGGAACGGGGACAACCATTGGTGTCGTGACGGGGCCGGCCCTTCAGACGTTACATTGAAGCTCTCTTCGCGCCCTACCACCGCCACTGGAA
>NW_010367317.1:1219-1372 GCF_000414095.1 Morus notabilis | reverse complement strand
ACACCAAAATTTGTCACCGTTCCCGTGCCATTCGTTGATCGTGAAGAGATCTTTAATATGAGGGGCCCCATTACGATGCCAACAGTTGTTGCCGTTTCCTTGGCGGTTGTAGGGCATGAACGGAGGTTTGGTTTAACGGTTGGTGGGCCCCCC
>NW_010367317.1:0-828 GCF_000414095.1 Morus notabilis | reverse complement strand
ATCTAACGGCTAATGGGGCCCGTTACGACACAAAAAATTGTCACGGTTTCGTGGCGGTTGTAGAGGATGAAGAGAGCTTTGATCTGACAGATTGTGGGCCTCGTTACGACACCAAAAGTTTTCACCATTCCCCTGCCATTCATAGATCGCGATGAGATAGTTGATCTAACGGCTGATGGGCCCCATTACGACCCCAAAAGTTTCACCGTTCCCGTTGCAGTTGTAGATCACGAAGAGAGCTTCGATCAAACCGCTGATGGGCCCCATTTCAACACCAAAAGTTGTCGCCGTTCCCATGGCGGTTGTAGGGCGTGAAGAGAGCTTCGATCTAACGGCTGATGGGCCCCGTTACGACACCAAAATGTGTCGCCCTTCCCGGGGCGGTTGGAGAGGGTGAAGAGAGCTTCGATCTAACGGCTGATGGGCCCCGTTACGACACCAAAATGTGTCGCCCTTCCCGGGGCGGTTGGAGAGGGTGAAGAGAGCTTCGATCTAACGGCTGATGGGCCCCGTTACGACACCAAAATGTGTCGCCCTTCCCGGGGCGGTTGGAGAGGGTGAAGAGAGCTTCGATCTAACGGCTGATGGGCCCCGTTACGACACCAAAATGTGTCGCCCTTCCCGGGGCGGTTGGAGAGGGTGAAGAGAGCTTCGATCTAACGGCTGATGGGCCCCGTTACGACACCAAAATGTGTCGCCCTTCCCGGGGCGGTTGGAGAGGGTGAAGAGAGCTTCGATCTAACGGCTGATGGGCCTAGTTTCAACACCGAACGTTGTCACCATTCCAGTGGTGATGGTAGGGCGCGAAGAGAGCTTCGATATAACGTC
>NW_010367316.1:0-3749 GCF_000414095.1 Morus notabilis | reverse complement strand
TTTTAATCTCATGATTCTAATCCATGAACCAAACGTCTCTTTTTCGATGCTAAAACCTTTTAAAGGATCGAATAATAATAAAAGAAAATACATTAAATAGAAAACCACTCATACTATTAGAGGCTAAAGACTTCGTCTAAACTTCCTTAAAATAATGAGAGTTTCTCTCTGGCTTTTAAATATCTTAAACATAATTATTGACAGTAGAAATTCGTTAATAGAGTGATGATGAATTTTTGATACTAATACGTAAATTTAGAGTGTAATTAAGGACTAAAAAAGAGAAAAAAAAATACCAGCATTTATAATAGTTAACCTAAATGTTATGCTATGTCCACTGTATGAATATTTTTCGCTAATTATGTTAAGTGAAATTACAATCTCCCAGGAGGAACTTTCTGAAGAGGCATTACAATGCTATTTTTCTTGATAGACGGGGCCTCTGCTAAGGAATACTCCCATCGTATTTATAATCATGTTGTTTCTCGTCATATTCCTTGTTGTACCTTGTTGTACTTTTAGATGATTTTGTCACTCATCGGAATAGTATTCTTTGGTGATAAAGATGTTGACGGGTCTCTCACGTTCTCCATTAAATCTGTATAAATACCTATCACATTTCTAAAAAACTATCATGTTTTGAGAACATGGGTGAAGTCAGAATCTTAATACTCTTTGAAGCGATCTTCACTCCTGAGAGTAAATAGGATCGACCGTATATTACGATACGCTTTCTAATCCGATCGTCCTCTTGTGAGTTATATCCTTTATTTACGGTCGGCATCTAAAGTTTGGTATCTCTAAGAGGATATAATTCCTTGCATTCTACTAACCCGGTCATTTAATACTTGTAATGTTACGTGACAACGTCCGCATAACAACCATTTAACGGTTGAGGTAGAGTGTGCAATTTTTCTATATAACAATAATTATTTTAGGAAGTTTCTCATATTGTAAAATTCATCTTTAATTAAAAAATAGTGTTAAGCGTTGTCGGTATCTCCCTTATAGCAACTGTCACGAGCAGTTAATTATGAAAATCATACTGGCGCCGGTGGGTATCGTGTCATAGATCCATGCATTATTGTCATACTTGGCCTTTGCTTTGGGTGTACATGTGGGCGTGTTTTTCGCCGTTTGTCCGAAACTTCCTTTCGTTGCTGTCGTACTTTAGATACTTTTGTTATGCTCGAGAAGTACAAAAGTAAATGCATTGAAGCGGTGAGTGATTTCTTTAATTACTAGTTCAAATGTTGCTGTAAGAATTATAATATTACGTTCACGACAAGTTTGCTTCGGATGTTCACCTAACTATGTGTTTGAAGCGTGTACGCATCACGAGAAGTTTGCTTCGGATCTTATCCGTTCGGTTCGCTAATTTAAGTTTTTAATTTAAGTTGAGATGTGATATTATGTGAGAGTTTTTTACTGTAACAAAAAAGTTAAATGTGACTGTTTCTTAGAACTTTTTACTGTAATAAAACTCGAATTCTAAACTCGAATCTGCGAAAAGAACGAGGCTTAAATATCGTTCATTTTACTGATTTAAATTTAAAATTTAAATTTTATTATAATAATTTTTTTTTAAAAATAATCACATTTAATTTTTTTACTACAGTAAAAAACTCTCATATGAAGTCGCATATCAACTCAAATTAAAAACTCAAATCAACAAATTAAACGGACTCTTATTTTTTGAAAGTGCGGTATTCTCTAATTATCAATTGTTAAATATGTATTATTTTTTAATCTGATTTGATTTTTAATCAAATTTAATATAGATAATGGCTTATAAGCAAAAAATACTAGAGAACGTCCATTCTTTATTTTGTTTCTTTTTTTTTTAGTGTCAAATTCGGATCACTAAGGGCATGTTTGGTCAGAAAATTTAAATTATGATTTGAATCATGGTTCATGGTTCGTTACAGTATTTTCTCTCACAAAAAATACACGTAAATTGAAAATGGTTCTAATCACATGATTCTAATCCATGAACTAAACGTCTTCTAAATCTAATTAAAATCATATCAAATTAAAAAATATACAAAACATACAATCTAATACAGGGTTAAAAAATAAAAAATTATCAATAATTCTAAAAAAAAAAAAAAAAAACTCTCTTCTTTTCAAAAAGGAATTAATCATCTTTCTTAAATGGGCATCAAGAAAAAAAAGAAAAAAAAGCTAGACAGTGACTAGATGAAAGAATTTGTTTATGTGCTACCAATTGGACCGGAAAGATATCTTGTCGTCGTATTAAAAAAAAGAAGAAGAGAGATAGGTACGTGCATTATTATAAAGAAAAAAAAAACAGATAGGTGTCATGACTTGTCTAAAAAAGATAGTGCAACTTTTTATGCACCGCTATTATTATTATTATTATTATTAGATGCTTTTATGCGACTTTTTCTATGCATATAATTTTTTGAAAGCGCTTGCACTGATTAGACAAAAAAAAAAAAAAAAAAAACACTATCTGCTGTTTTTTATTTTTAGTGCCAAATATAAATTAATGTATATTTTTTTAATTTAATATAATGTGATTTTAATTAAGTTTACGGTCAAAAACTTATTATATTGACTGAATCTCTCAATTAAAAATTTTTTTTAAGTTCCGTTTAGTTCGTTAATTTAAATTTTTAATTTAAATTGATATGTAACTTTATGTGAGTTTTTAATTATAATAAAAAATTAAATGTAATTATTTATGAAAATTTTTTATTAAAGCAAAACTCAAATCGTGAAATGAACGAAACTTTATTTTTAGAGCTCATTTTTCCTTATAGGATTACGACAGACATTTTAAATCTTTTTGTTTTCTTGAAAATCTTTAGAACACAAGAAGTGAATCAGATTCTATAACGAGATGAAGACAGACGATAATATGCGTATTGCTCCTGTTTTTCTTCTATGGAGACTTCTTGCCTTTGGTTAAAAGTTAGTATGGAATTTTCCACAGTGAGATTCTGTTTTTGATTATTAGCGTTTCTCAAATGGATTAATGTAGCAGTAAAGACATCTGCCTCGTTCATTTTATCGATTCGAGTTTAAAATTCGAGTTTTATTATAATAAAAAGTTCTAAAAAACAGTCACATCTAATTTTTTTACTACAGTAAAAAGTTTTCAAAAAAATTACATCTCAACTCGAATCAACGAACTAAACAGACCAATGCGTTCAGATTCAATACTTCACAATCCTAATTCCTGTCTAATTAGTGTTGTGTGAATGTGTGGTCACACAAGTGAAAATTGGATCTATTACTCAAGTAGAACTAAGTTAGATCCTTTTTATTTTATAGGAGAATTTTGAAAATTTCAAAATAAAGAGGAGATAAAGAGTGTGATGACACTATTAATTTTATTTTTTATTTTTAAAAATAAAATCATTATATTCAAATGTATTTTTTCCGTATTTTTTAATAACTTTATGTCACCTAAAATCCTTAATTTAATATGTCATAACTAGCACGATTTTTAAAGTGATAATTTGTAGTTTGTTTAGGGGCTGTTGTTTTACTGTTTTTGAGTTAGGTGATTTGAGTGTAGATTTTGAGCTGAGTTTGAGTTATAATTTTAGTTGAAGTTATAACTTGAGTTTGTGTTTGGTTGTGTATATTTGAGTTATGGTTTGATATAAGAATCTTTTTGACTTGAGGGTATAAGAGTGATGTTTTATTCGTCTTTTCGTTGTCAACGTATAAAAAAAAATCATCTCAATCAGAATTAAAACGAAAAAGTTATAACATTT
>NW_010367315.1:1167-1458 GCF_000414095.1 Morus notabilis | reverse complement strand
ACACAAAAAATTATCACGGTTTCATGGCGGTTGTAGAAGGCGAAGAGAGTTTTGATTTGACGGATTGTGGGCCTAGTTACGACACCAAAATTTTTCAACGTTCCCGTGCCATTCGTAGATTGCGATGAGAGCTTTGATCTAACGGCTGATGGGCCCTGTTACGACACCAAAAGTTTCACCGTTCCCGTGGTAGTTGTAGATCACGAAGAGAGCTTCGATCAAACCGCTGATGGGCCCCATTTCAACACCAAAAGTTGTCATCGTTCCCGTGGCGGGTGTAGGGCGCGAAGA
>NW_010367315.1:0-1038 GCF_000414095.1 Morus notabilis | reverse complement strand
CGTGGCGGTTGTAGAGTGCGAAGAGAGCCTCGATCTGACGGAGTATGGGCCCCGTTACGACACCAAAACTTTTTGCCATTCCCATGGCAGTCGTACATCATGAAGAGAGCATCGATCTAACAGCTGATGGGCCCTATTATAACACCAAAAGTTGTCATCATTCCCGTGCAATTCATAGATTACAAAGATAGCTTCTTTAATCTAACGGTTGATGGGCCCCGTTACGACACCAACATTTGTTGTCCTTCCCGGGGTGGTTGTAGAGCGTGAAGAGAGCTTCGATCTAACGGCTAATGGGCCCCGTTATGAAACCAAAATTTGTCACCCTTCCCGGGGCGGTTGTAGAGCGCGAAGAGAGCTTTAATATAACCTCTGATGGGCCGGCCCCGTTACGACACAAAAAGTTGTCGCTAAATTCATGGTGGTTGTAGAGGGGGAAGAGAGCTTTGAGCTGACAGATTATGGGACCCGTTATGACATAAAAAGTTGTCACTGTTCCCGTGCCAGTTGTAGAACGCAAAGAGGGCTTCGATCTAACGGCTAATGGGCCCCGTTATGAAACCAAAATTTGTCACCCTTCCCGGGGCGGTTGTAGAGCGCGAAGAGAGCTTTGAGCTAACCGCTGATGGGCCTCATTTCAACACCAAACGATGTCGCAATTCCAGTGGCGGTGGTAGGGCACGAAGAGAGCTTCGATATAACGTCTAAAGGGCCGGCCCCGTTACGACACCAAAGGTTGTCCCCGTTCCCGTGGCAGTTGTAGAGCACGAAGAGAGCTTTGATATGATGGATGATGGGCCCCGTTATGACACCAAAAGATGACGCCGTTCCCATGGTGATTGTACAGCGCGAACAGAGATTAGATCTATCAGTTGATGGGCGCTATTACACACCAAAAGTTTTGAGCGTTCCTTTGGCCAATGAAGATTGCGAAGAGAGCTTTGATCTAACGGCTAATGGGGCCCGTAACGACACAAAAATTTGTCGTGGATTTCGTGGCGGTTGTAGAGGGCGAAGAGAGCTTTGATCTGACGGATT
>NW_010367314.1:20831-22709 GCF_000414095.1 Morus notabilis | reverse complement strand
GTCTCTGTCACCGGTCGACCAGTTGTAACGTAAAATGCATGCTGACGTGACAAAATCGACTCTGGATGTGATTAGAACTTTGGGAAACCTAATTATTACAGAAGTATGACTTTCAAAACACTATAAATGGCGTATTAAGTCACATTACTCATTAGATCACTTGAGAGACTTTTTGGAGGCTATTGATAAAAGATTACCAAGAGGAAAAATTGATTAATTCTTAAGACAATTTTTTCTTTGGCTCTCTTGTGATTGGAAGGAGATCAAGAATACCAAGAGGAGATTAAACGACGTGTGCCCACCCGCACACCGATCGTGGAAACGAGAATAGCAAAGAAGACCAGTTAGTTGAGGCTCTTCCGGTTGCTGTTTGAAACGCTTTAATCTGTCAGACATGCAGTTTCCTTAAATCTCAAAAGGTATGATTTAGATCTTTAGTATTTATGTTATATAGCATCATGAACATGTTCTTGGTTGGCTTTGACGTTGATTAAAATTTTTAAATTCCGCTGCGCACTCGATGCCATTATTTTCCAACAATTGGTATCAGAACCATGGTTATTTGTTCATGATTATGCTATGTACATATATGTGTGGTCTAAAAAAATATCTCTTTTATGCTTGAATTGATATTTTAGAGAGGTGGCACTCTAGGGTTTCTATGTTATGTTGTTATCATGAATATATGGTGAATGAATGATTAAATAATTATTATTGATTATCATTTATAAATTATCAATGATTACTTATTATTTAATTTTTACCGGTTATGGTTCCTTAGAGTTTAGAATGGCTGTATAGGAATTTATTCATTACAATGTAATTAGATATGCGGCCTATCATCGCCGTTAGGGTTTATTTTATTTTCTTTAGTAGAAATTTTGTAAACCGGAAAAACGGTATAGGAATTTTTATGTAAAAATTCTTGGAGGAGATTTATCAAGGATCTTGAAGATGAAGGATATGAAAGGTATCTAATTTTTCCTTGGTTTATAAAATTGTTTTGTGTTTTTTTGAATAAATTGAAAAAACTGCTTTGATTTCTGAGAATCTGGGTTACTGTCGCACAGGCACCGGTCGACCGTACCGGTCGACCGTACCGGTCGACCGGTTGAGTATAACTGCTCTGTCACCGGTCGACAAGATCTAATGTGACAGTATACGATTTTGCAGATTTTTTTTTTTTGAGATTTTTTTAAGAAAACATGAAAAATAATTTTATGATTATCAGAATTTGATCGTGATGAAGAATTCAGGACAACCGGGAAGATTCAAGATGAATGATCGATATATGTTTCGATTATTCTTAGTAATCTTTATTTTTTCTTTTCTCCAGGTTGGAACCATAATATTACGGTTATTATTATTATTATGCTTGTTGCCTAGCTTAATTACTTTGTATGATTGCATATAATATGATTTGCTATATATGTGATAACATGTCATGTAGAATAGGGAGTGCCGCTCATTAAAATTGTTCATGCATATTTCTTAACATAAAACCTTGTTTTCCAAAAGATTGAGTGGGTGAGCGTTTTTTGAAGAAAAGACCCATGGCCTCCATCGTTGATCCGCAGGTAACACATGGTGATACCGACCCCTAGGAAGGGATTCATTATGTACTAGTGTGAATCTCTGAGAGGATAATTTATTTGAGCATATTTTATGGTTGTACACCCCTAGGTGACAATTATAAAATATGGATCAAATAGTTAAAACGATGGTTATACACTCAAGATTAATTTAATTATTAATCTCCCCTAGGAGCTCTGCTAATTAAATTAATGGCCAAAGAAAATGATTATCAATATATGCTGGACAGAGATTGATCCGGATGGTATATATTGATCGGAGGGGATCCATGTTCCCAATTAAATT
>NW_010367314.1:20450-20671 GCF_000414095.1 Morus notabilis | reverse complement strand
ATGAATGTTTATTGTAGATCAAAATGTCTTCTAGCGCACTATCATCGATACTTAATAAACACAACTTAACTGGCGAGAATTTTACCGATTGGAAAAGGAACCTAAAGATCGTCCTAACCTTTGAGAAACTGAATTTCGTACTGAATACACCTTGTCCTCCGGAGCCACCTGTTGATGCTCCTAATGAGGTTTTCATAGTGTATCAACGCTAGAAGGACTCA
>NW_010367314.1:19850-20233 GCF_000414095.1 Morus notabilis | reverse complement strand
CTGAAGTTCAGACCAATGGGGCCGACATCGATGCTGAGTCTCAATTGACCATGATCTTTGAGACTTTGTCAAAGGAGTATATTCCGTTTAGGGCAACATTCAATTTGAGCGCTAGACAGAATATAACCCTGACAGAGTTGATGCAAGAACTCTAAAAGTTTGAGTGGATGATCAAAGGGTCGACTATTGTGGAGGCTAACTTTGCTGAGGCATCTTCTTCCAAACCCTCTTCAGGGAATGGAAAGAAGAAGCAAGTAGCTAAGAAGGAGAGTTCTTCAGTTCCGCCAAACAAGGGCAAGAACAAGAAGAAGAAGAACCCGAACAAGCTTAAGTGCTTTCATTGCGGGAAGGTGGGGCACATGAAGAAGAATTGCAAAGACTAC
>NW_010367314.1:17067-18250 GCF_000414095.1 Morus notabilis | reverse complement strand
GGAAACCCAACAACAACCTAAGGGGCTTCGGCGTAGTGGGAAGATCAGACATGAACCTGAGAGATTCATGGCTAATGGGGAAACCTTTTTGGTAGAATCTCTGGAACATGACAGAGATCCTTATACTTACAAAGAAGCTATGGAGGATGTTGATGCAAACCTCTGGACAGAAGCCATAAAAGCTGAGATGAAATCTATGGATTTTAAACTAGTCTGGGAACTTGTAGATCTTCCCGATGGGATTAAGCCCATTGGGTGTAAATGGGTCTACAAGAGAAAGAGAAATGCAGAAGGAAAGGTCGAAACCTATAAGGCTAGACTGGTAGCTAAGGGATACACGCAAAAGGAAGGAATCGACTACGAGGAAACTTTTTTACCTGTAGCCATGCTTAAGTCCATCCATATTCTCTTATCCATTGTAGCTGCTCTCGACTACGAGATCTGGCAAATGGATGTCAAGATGACGTTCTTGAATGGCCATCTTGAGGAAAGTATCTATATGGTACAACCAGAAGGCTTTGGGGCGAAGGGTCAAGAGGGAAAAGTTTACAAGTTACTGAAATCCATTTATGGATTAAAGCAAGCTTCCCGTTCTTGGAACAAAAGATTTGACCAAGTGGTCAAGACTTTTGGATTCCAATAGAATATGGATGAACCTTGTGTTTATAAGCATATTCAAGATGGAAAAGTGGTTTTTCTACTGTTATATGTTGATGATATTCTACTCATTGGCAATGATGTAGGGCCTTTGTCATCAGTCAAAGTTTGGCTTACCAAACAGTTTGACATGAAGGACTTAGGAGAAGCTAATTATGTTATGGGTATTCGAATCTTAAGAGATCGAAAGAACAAAATGATAACTCTCTCTCAGGCTTCATACATAGATAAAATTCTCGAGAAGTATGTAATGCAGAATTCCAAGAAAGGTGGGCAACCATCTAGGTCTGGAATTACTCTTTCGAACAGTGATTGTCCCAAGACATCTGAAGAAAGAGAATACATGGCGAAGGTGCCTTATGCTTCGGCGGTCGGGAGCCTCATGTATGCAATACTTTGTACTCGACCGGACATTTGCCATGCGGTCAGGATTGTAAGTCGATATCAGTCGAATCCAGGACCTAACCACTGGGTTGCGGTCAAGCATATATTCAAGTATCTTCGGAGGACTAGAAATTATATGCTG
>NW_010367314.1:0-16889 GCF_000414095.1 Morus notabilis | reverse complement strand
AGTGTGGCTCCGTAAATTTTTGATGGATCTTGAAGTTGTTCCTGGTGTGGATAAGCCATTGAGACTATACTGTGATAATAGTGCGGCAATAGCTAACACCAAAGAACCAAGATATCAGAAAATGAGTAAGCACATAGATAAGAAGTATCACATGATAAAAAGCTTTATTGAAGAAGGGCATGTGGAAATATGCAAGATCGCATTGGAGGACAATATGGCTGACCCGTTCACGAAGGCCCTGCCGGCTAAGGTCTTTGAGAAGCATGTCGAGGCTATAGGGATGCGTAGCATGTCACATTTACTCACTTAAGTGCAAGTGGGAGATTGTTAGCGTTTATGCCCTTAGGAATAAATGTAACAATATTCTTTGAGACATTTTGACTATTAATAAAGATTTGTTTATTTCATATATCTATGTATTGTCCTCTTTATGTTCATAATAGTTGAATGTATGATAACCAAACTGAAAGTCTGAGACTGTCATTCTAAATCTTTAGGTCATGCATGTAATGTGAAGAACATACGGAAGACAAGAATCTAAAGGTGATAGTTTAAATCTTATGATCCACAATCGAGGGAATAAAGTTGAGTGCTTTATTCATGTTAAGATTGTTATGTTGTCTACTTCCTAACGGAGACGGCTTGTCTTGGTCGTCGGAGGTGGGACTCCATGGGTGGAGACATTGATATAGTTTCTAATGGTGAAATCTATATTGGATCGGACCAAAGTTGAATTGTTTTAATTAATAATTATGTTTGAATAAAACAATTCACTTTTGACGAATTATATGTTGTCATCTTAATCCTGAGATGGATGATGAACCCGTATGCTTGACTTATATCCTTTGATGTACTAAAGGGAGACATCCTGACATTATAAAAAGGTACGCTTACCAGTACATTGGGGGTATGACTCGTGCATGCGTATATTTGTTATTCATAGATAGTGGAATCCATAGCTCCTATAAAGGGTCAATGATGTCCTCTTATGCATTATTAGTGGATTGAAAAATATGAGTGCTCGACCATTAGACTACTCTGTGTTATCTAATGGTTTACTGTTTGTAATAGTACGATTAGTATTTTTCTGATGGTATGATAATGGAACATAAGATAAATGTAATCGGGAAGGTAAAACGGAACTTGACCTCAAGTCGATTATGGATATCCTATAGGGATGATATACTAATATATTGAGTCATGGACTAGAGCTAATCAAAGCTTTGTAAATACGCTATATAAATCGAAAGTGCAGCTCTAGGCTTTTAGTGGAATAGCACTAGAGTTTTATAATCATGAGACAGACTTGTTGGTTTACAAGTAGCGTTGTGATTATATGAGCTTGATTTATATATGCCCATCAGGTCCCTTTGCTAGCTCATATAATTTCCTACAACGATACGGTGTATTTCCTACACATTGGTAACTTGTGTTATTTCCATAAAATAGGTTCAAAGTTAATTCATGAGTGATTTATCGGGTGAATTAATTGATAAATTAATTCTAGATAAATTGGTTGAATTATTGTTTTAAAAGTTGTTTAATATGGGAAGACTATTATATGACTGTTTTGATCATGCAATTTTTCTATTTGGTTGCTTGAATCAAAACTGAGGCTCTACGCAAGTTTTCCGTATTGGAAAACTAGAAAAACAACTTTCGTCAGTGCAGACAGGTCGACCGGTGAGTTATAACGTCTCTGTCACCGGTCGACCGGTTGTAACGTAAAATGCATGCTGACGTGACAAAATTGACTCTAGATGCGATTAGAACTTTGGGAAACCTAATTATTACGGAAGTATGACTTCTAAAACACTATAAATGACCTATTAAGTCATTACTCATTAGATCACTTGAGAGACTTTTTGGAGGCTATTGATAAAAGATTACCAAGAGGAAAAATTGTTTAATTCTTAAGAACAATTTTTTCTTTGGCTCTCTTGTGATTGGAAGGAGATCAAGAATACCAAGAGGAGATTAAACGACGTGTGCCCACCCGCACACTGATCGTGAAAACGAGAATAGCAAAGAAGACCAGTTGGTTGAGGCTCTTCCGGTTGCTGTTTGAAACGCTTTGATTTGTCAGACATGCAGTTTCCTTAAATCTCAAAAGGTATGATTTAGATCTTTAGTATTTATGTTATATAGCTTCATGAACATGTTCTTGGTTGGCTTTGACGTTGATTAAAATTTTTAAATTCCGCTGCGCACTCGATGCCATTACTTTCTAACAGGGCCGACCCAGCCCAGCATGTCTAGGCCCATAATGGCCCGGCCCAGCCCATCTAGGCCCATAATCTTTTTATATATTTTTTTTTCTTTTTTTAGTAATTTTGTAAACATCTTATGTATAATTATCCTTATTGTACTCTTTTTTTCTTATCAAAGTTTTGTCCCACTGGGTTTTCCTTATATTTTTATTTAATGGTGTAATCGTAAATAAAATATCATTTTTCATATTTTCATTGACTATTCAAACTTATATATTTGTTAACTTGTTTAAAAACTCAAAAATAAAAAATAAAAAAAATTTTAAAATTGCATGCTTAGATGGGCTGGCCCATCTATACCCATGATAGGTGATGACGGGTATTTCAAATCAAGTACTTTTAAGCTTGAATATTTGTAAGTTTTCAAGCATTTTTGTTAGTTTAATGTCTTTTGTGTGTTTTTTATAGGAGTTATAAATAAATGCGAACTTAGATGATTTTGCATGAAGCAAAGAAGAATATTTGCCCAACTTGTGAATCAATGGCAAGAGGAGGCAAAAGAGGATTTTAAGGCACAAAATAGGAGGCTTGGAATGCAAAAAAGCGGGCTGCAGCGTACCCTTTTGGGCTACAGCGCGCAAAGGAATGCAAAGAAGTCCAGAGAGTAAGGGAAGCGCAGGCTGTAGCGCACCAAAGTGGGCTGCAGCGCACCCAAATGTGCCCAGCTCCAAAAATGCACGCGGAATGAAAGAAAGAGGGCTGCAGCGTACCCTTTTGGGCTACAGCGCGCAAAGGAATGCAAAGAAGTCCAGAGAGCAAGGGAGGCACAGGCTGCAGAGCACCAAAGTGGGCTGCAGCGCACCCAAACATGCCCAGCTCCAAAAATGCGCACTGCAGCGCACCAGAGGGGTTGCAGCGCGCCCAAAACGTGCCCAGAGGCTGGACACGCGCTGCAGCGCGCCAAAAGGGCCCAGGAATGTGTCCTACGCGCTGCAGCGCTCCTCAACCCCCTACGAGCGAAATTCCTCTTCCAAAAATGCGCACCGCAGCGTATTTTCACGCGGCCTGCAACGCGCGACTGAATCCCTAGCTCCAAAATGTTGTAGTGTAAAAGGAAAGAGATGCCATTTTGGAAGGAGAGCCCGGAAAAGTGAAGAAAACATCAAAAGGAGGCCGAAATCCTTCATCTTGGAGGTCCTTGGAAGCTCTTCAATGGATATTGGGTTTTATCTTCTTTCATCTATTTTTTCATGTTGAGCTAGACATTAAATCTAGGACTTGATGTAGTTTTATTTGAACTATGTTTTGAATATTTTGTTGATTTTTAATTTAATTTCGTTTTCAATTCATTTATGTTTCTCTATGCTTAATGCTTTTAATTTATTTGGCCAATGAGTTAGATGATTTTTAGATTGTGAATTTGATGCTCGGGAGAGATTGAATTCTTTATGTAGATTTGAGAAGCATAGTCTACATTGTTGTGAGACAGGGAGGAGATCAACGCTTAGATAATCAAATTAGGATTTAGGTCGTTGTGAGGCCGGGAGGCGATCAATATTCCTATTTTCTAATTCTAAAGGCGAAGCTTAATTTGTGTTTAAATGTTCATTTCGAATAGGGATATTGTTTTGGGTATTTAAATACAATTTCTTGTGAGGCACTCGGGAGAGGTTGCGAGATGACATTAGAGCCTTGATTAATGAATTGAATGGAATTGATTAGCGATTACATAATAGGATGAACATAGGAATAATAAAGCGAAATCAAGTCCCTAGACTATTTGTGTATAGATACTTTATTTTCTTATTTTCATATTTATTTTGTTTTATTTTCTTAATTGTCATTTTATTAGGTTGCCTAGATAAAGTTAAGTTACAATAATTGCGGTACTTAATGGCAATTCTAAACCCAATCCCTGTGGAGACGATACTCACTCACCTTATACTCAAAACTTGACACCGTACACTTGCGGAAATTTATTATACAAAAATAAATTTGCATCAATAGGCCAAGATGGGCCTTGAGTGGGCCAACCCATTTAAGGCCCATGGCACGGCCCATCCTGGCCCGCAGCACGGCCCAGTCTGGCCCACGTAAAATTGGCCCGTGGTGTGGGCTGGGCCGAGGTCATTCTTATACGGATTGGCCCGGCCCGGCCCACAAAATTTATGGGCTGAGCCGGTCCGGTCCGCAGCCCACGTGAGCCTAAGGAGAACGGGCCGGGCCGGGCCGACCCGTTCTTGCATCTCTAATTCTACCCATCTGAGTTAGTTATTGACGATGTATGTTTTTGTTTATGCCTAGATTTCTTTCTAGGTCGTGTCGCTCATGTCCTTAGTATTAAGGGTTTGGTCTCGGTTGACTGGTTGTATCTATCGACTGTAGTGATTCTTTTTAACGAGCTTTGTCGCGCTTGATTTTATTTGTATCAAGCGGGTCTTTCTCCACTGGTTGTCGATACTTGTATTCACCTTTGTGTGTTATCCGTCTTTAGTGGAGGATCCAATCAGTATTCATGCTTAATGCTTTTAATTTATTTGGCCAATGAGTTAGATGATTTTTAGATTGCGAATTTGATGCTCGGGAGAGATTGAATTCTTTATGTAGATTTGAGAAGCATAGTCTACATTGTTGTGAGACAGGGAGGAGATCAACGCTTAGATAATCAAATTAGGATTTAGGTCGTTGTGAGGCTAGGAGGCAATCAATATTCCTATTTTCTAATTCTAAAGGCGAAGCTTAATTTGTGTTTAAATGTTCATTTCGAATAGGGATATTGTTTTGGGTATTTAAATACAATTTCTTGTGAGGCACTCGGGAGAGGTTGCGAGATGACATTAGAGCCTTGATTAATGAATTGAATGGAATTGATTAGCGATTACATAATAGGATGAACATAGGAATAATAAAGCGAAATCAAGTCCCTAGACTATTTGTGTATAGATACTTTATTTTCTTATTTTCATATTTATTTTGTTTTATTTTCTTAATTGTCATTTTATTAGGTTGCCTAGATAAAGTTAAGTTACAATAATTGCGGTACTTAATGGCAATTCTAAACCCAATCCCTGTGGAGACGATACTTACTCACCTTATACTCAAAACTTGACACCGTACACTTGCAGAAATTTATAATACAAAAATAAATTCGCATCAATAGGCCAAGATGGCCTTGAGTGGGCCAGCCCATTTAAGGCCCATGGCACGGCCCATCCTGGCCCGCAGCACGGCCCAGTCTGGCCCACGTAAAATTGGCCCATGGTGTGGGCTGGGCCGAGGTCATTCTTATATGGACTGGCCCGGCCCGGCCCACAAAATTCGTGGGCTGAGCCGGTCCGGTCCGCAGCCCACGTGAGCCTAAAGAGAACGGGCCGGGCCGGGCTGACCCGTTCTTGCATATCTAATTCTACCCATCTGAGTTAGTTATTGACGCTGTATGTTTTTGTTTATGCCTAGATTTCTTTCTAGGTCGTGTCGCTCATGTCCTTAGTATTAAGGGTTTGGTCTCGGTTGACTGGTTGTATCTATCGACTGTAGTGGTTCTTTTTAACGAGCTTTGTCGCGCTTGATTTTATTTGTGTCAAGCGGGTCTTTCTCCACTGGTTGTTGATACTTGTATTCACCTTTGTGCGTTATCCGTCTTTAGTGGAGGATCCAGTCAGTATTCAAGGTCGAATTCCCTTATAATTTATGGTCATTATGACTATTATGCAATTTGTATTTTAGTAATGATATTTTCTCTTCAAAAAAAATTTTGCTAATTTTTTTCTTCTTTTTGACCGAATAATTTGATAATTTTTGAGAACTTTTTCTTTTTTCTTTTTCTTATTTTTTTTGTCCATCTTGTTTAATACTTTTGTTTTGATGTCGTTAGGTTCTTTTTACGAGTTTGGGTTGAGAATTTAAGATGAAAAGTAAATTTATGTAAGACAACACTATAGTAAAATATGAAACTAAGGGCTTGTTCTTTTGAGTGAAAAACTCAAAAAAAAGCTACTCAAGTTACAACTTTATTTGAGTTCATGTTCTTTTAAGTTTAAACTCGAGTTTAAACTCGAGTTCAAACTCAAGTTTAGGACTAAAACTCGAGTTCAAGTTTCCCCTTCAACTTGAGTTCAGAAACTCGAACTCAAATTAATGAATAATATTTTTTTTATTCTTAAAAATGCTATAACTTTTTCGTTTTAATTCTGATTGAGATGATTTTTTTTCTATGCGTTGACAATGAAAAGACGAATAAAACCCGACCCATATACCCTATTAAAATTTTTCATCAGCATTGAGTTTTTATTAAAATACTATCTAAATATAAATTCAAGTTTTGACTCACTCAAACACAAACTCAAAAAGATTCTTATCTCAAATCATAACTCAAATGTACACAACCAAATACAAACTCAAGTTACAAGTTCAACTCAAGTTATAACTCAAATTCAACTCAAGAATTATACTCAAGTTAAACTTTAAAAGAACAAGCCCTTAAATTTTGAGTTTGGGTTGAGAATTTAAGATGAAAAGTAAATTTATGTGAGATAACATTATAATAAAATACAAAACTTAAATTTTTACAAGAAAAAATATTATAATAAAAAATTTAAGTTGTGATTTGAATCGTAAAAATCGGGATCTTCATTTTTGTAAGGTGTTTTTTAGAGATAATTTCTCACAAAGTTTTTCATTTTGAGTTTGGGTTGAGAATTTAAGATGAAAAGTAAATTTATGTGAGATAACATTATAATAAAATACAAAACTTAAATTTTTACAAAAAAAAATATTATAATAAAAAATTTAAGTTGTGATTTGAATCAATCCGGATCTTCATTTTTGTAAGGTGTTTTTTAGAGATAATTTCTCACAAGTTTTTCTTGTTGGACAATTAATTAATTAGATATAAGTATAGTTGACGGTATTTATTATTATTTTTTACATTTATTCTATGCTTTTTCACTCTGCACAGCTGCTTCTTCTTCTTCTTCGTCCCCTTTGGTCTCATCTTCTTTCTCCCAATCTCTCCGATGTCGACCGAGACCGAAGATGCCGTAAGACGCCGTACGGCCACCGCTGACTACCGTAAGAAGCTTCTCCACCACAAAGAGCTCGATTCCCGCGTCCGCGCAGGTCGGATTTCAAACCTAACAATTCAAATTCTTAATCTTTTTATCATTTTCAGTCCAACAGTTTTGGATCGTTATTCGATTTTCTCTCCTAGGTTTTCAATAGTCTGTTTTTATTGATTGAATCTCTTAGGGATTTGAATTCTGCTTTTGGTTGGAAAAGACCTAGAATTTTTGTTTTTGTCAAAGTTGGGGATTTGAGGTGTTGATTGGGTGACGGGAAAATTTGGCAGTGCGAGAGAAGTTGCGGGCTGCGAAAAAGGAGTTTTCCAAGACGGAAGATGATCTCAAGTCGCTTCAGAGTGTTGGGCAGATCATAGGCGAAGTTCTTAGGCCTCTTGATAATGAACGCTGTAAGATTTCTCTATTTTTCTCTCTTAAATGGTTTATGAGGATTTGGGGGTTTTGTATTCTGAATTTTTGTAAATTTAGATTTTGAGGAATATGAAAATGTGTTTGCTTTGAGAATTTTCAGAACTAATTGGATATCTTACTTTGAATTTGATTGGATTGGATCAGTGATAGTGAAAGCAAGTAGTGGACCTAGGTATGTGGTTGGCTGCCGGAATAAAGTGGACAAAGAGAAGCTAACTGCAGGCACCCGAGTCGTTCTCGATATGACTACTTTAACTATCATGAGGGCACTTCCGCGTGAGGTGAATCTTTTGTGTGAATATCTTTTTCGGGGAACACTTTTGGCTGTTTTTGCTTAATTCCGCGTCCTATTATGATGGGGAATTGATTTTGAGAATGCAACATGTTTGCCAAATGATCCCTTTCTGTTTCTTGACTTGGGGTTAACTTTTTTTCCAGGTTGATCCCGTGGTGTATAATATGCTTCATGAAGATCCAGGTAATGTGAGCTATTCAGCTGTGGGAGGCCTGTCAGATCAGATTCGAGAGCTTAGGGAGTCTATAGAACTGCCTCTTATGAATCCCGAGCTCTTTCTTAGAGTAGGGATCAAACCTCCAAAGGTAATACTAATTTCAATTATGTTCTCGGTGATTTTGGCATTGTTATCAGAAAAGTTTTGCTTCATTACGTAGCAGCTTAGAGAAAGAGAATCATTTTGATAACTGTATTTTTCATGAACCAGGGTGTTCTTCTTTATGGACCTCCTGGAACAGGGAAGACATTACTTGCAAGAGCTATTGCTAGCAATATAGATGCTAACTTTCTAAAGGTTGGTCTTCCATTTTGATTTTATGCCAGTATAGTACATAATTTATTGCTGCGATTTTCTTCCATACACGTGGTATGCATGTGTACATGTGGTATTTGATGCAACTACTATTTGACCCTAGGTTGTGTCCAGTGCCATCATTGATAAGTATATTGGTGAAAGTGCAAGATTGATTAGGGAGATGTTTGGCTATGCTCGTGATCACCAGGTAAGAGCTTGAACTATATTGAGCCTTTCTACTTTGCATGTCTACATTTAGAAGCATGTCTCTTATCTGTTTTCTCCTCCTTGTATAGCCTTGTATCATTTTCATGGATGAGATTGATGCTATTGGTGGACGCCGTTTTAGTGAAGGGACCAGTGCAGACCGTGAAATTCAAAGGACACTAATGGAGTTGCTTAACCAACTTGATGGTTTTGACCAGCTTGGAAAGGTATACTGGTTTTTGACCTTTGTTCAAACCAAGGTTGATCTTTGAACTTTGATGGTTATACTTTATCATACTTGCACAGGGTAAAATGATTAGGCTTAACCTTGAATTGGGTGTCTTAGGTTAAAATGATTATGGCAACAAATAGACCTGATGTTCTAGATCCCGCACTTCTTCGTCCTGGAAGACTAGACAGGAAAATTGAGATTCCATTACCGAATGAGCAATCAAGAATGGAAATTCTGAAAATCCATGCTGCTGGCATTGCCAAACATGGAGAAATTGACTATGAAGCAGTTGTGAAGCTTGCTGAGGTAAGCTGTGATTATTACCCGAAAGTGGTAGTGGTTCACATTTTTTGACTGAAATTAATTATTTCATTGTTTCAGGGATTTAATGGGGCTGATCTTCGAAATGTTTGCACCGAAGCTGGAATGTCTGCAATTCGTGCTGAAAGGGATTATGTCATCCAAGAAGATTTCATGAAGGTAGGCAATCAGAACAGTAACTTCTGATCTTTCTATGTAATTATTCTGAGACGTGAAGGCTCAGTCATGTGGTATGCGATCAGATAATACTATTGTATGCTTATAAACAAACTGGTGATTTGCATCGTGGGTGCTGTTAATATGCACGACTTCTGTTGTTCCCTTCCCTTGTTTATGACATGTATGCAGGTGTTGATATCAGTTTGCGTGCACCTTCTTCTGATTCTTTTGACCGTATCTCTAAATATGATTTGTTCTTCTGTTACTTATTTTTTCTGGCTGATATTTCAGGCCGTACGAAAATTGAATGAAGCAAAGAAACTTGAGTCCAGTGCTCACTACAATGCCGATTTCGGCAAGGACTGAAATAAATTTTAATATGCTGGAAATTTTATGGAAAAAATGAAGTCATGTTAGAGGCTGTTTCTCTAATCTTGACTTAAGCCTATTTCTCTGTTCTCGAAGAACTGGATGGTGTCTATGGTGGCAATGCAATACAGTCTGCAAGAAGTCTCCCACCATCTCCATCAGAGATAAACAGTTCAAAATGTTCTGTTTCATTTTTTTTCCCTTTTCTTTGGGCTATTCTTTTTAGTTCTTCAGCTGTGTAATTGTGAATTGTCAAGCTTCAATTATATGTTTCCTTTTCTTTTTTCCTGGCTAAAGAATATTTTTTTCGGTGCTACATGTAAAAACACTCCAACCTGGTTCCTTTTTAGTTCTTCAGCTGTGTAATTGTGAATTGTCAAGCTTCAATTATACGTTTCCTTTTCTTTTTTCCCCGCTAAAGAATATTTTTTTCGGTGCTACATGTAAAAACGCTCCAACCTGGTTTGCCTTCTCAGTGTTGAATTCTAAAACAGATTCCGATGGCGTTTGCATTGTTTTTTTGTTGAACATGAAGAGCTAAAGTGAAAGATTGGAATGCCTCATCCCATGATAAAAATTTGTTCTTGACCATCCGTCTCTGAGAGTATTGTTCATTTGCTTTTATCATGTTGTATTATCCTCTTTTGGCTTCTTGACAATGCTGTGATAAGGAACCACGGATTAGAATGGAAGTTGAGTTAAAGTTTTATGCAAGTAGCAATAAGTTGAAGAATGCTAGTTTCATCTTTTAGCGCATGGTCTGCTGCATAAATATTTTATGAATAGATTTTAAAAGTTCATCTTTTCCTTGTTGAAAAATTAGGAGACATCTTTAAGATTTTAAACTTTTAGGGATTTTCAATTTTCGATATCAAGTCATGTGCCTGGTAAACTATTGTTTTTTTATTCGCAAATGTAAGTTTTTAATATAAATTCATGTGATAATTTTTTAGATACTCATCGATAAAGTATGACGATCAACTTTGTAAGTTTGTTGTGTTAGCTTAGTATTAAAAAGTTAGAATTCCCTGGTATTATTCTTTAAATAACATCACTAGACAAAGTATGTCATTTGAATATAAAGAAATACAAATTTTGATAGGTTGAAAAAATTGGATTAAACCTTTCAAACAGCTTTAGTTTTTCTCTCTCCTAATATAAAGAGATCAGCAGTGGAATCAATATTAAACATAATAAAATAAAGTTTCTCTTACTTTTATGACGGATGACGGTGGTATAGCGGTAAATGATGATTTATCAAGACCCTTTCTGTTGTCATCCAAACTGTCCAACAAGAGTGTGAGGAGTGATCCCTCCTACTTTTCATTTTCCTCCCCCAAATTATACCCTTCTTTTCCTCCCTATTGGCCTAAAAGATAAAACAAAACAAGAAATACACACCCTCACTCTTATGTCCCCAACCCAAACCCTCACTTGAGTTGGCGCTCAGAGAGAAACCACTAACCAAAACCAGAAGCCACCATGCCCATAATCTCCCGCCCACCAAAGCCAATAACACAACACCTTGTCTGCTTTCAAGTTCAAGTGATAAAATCCTTGTCTTCCTCATCCTCAATTCCCACCCCCACACACGATCACATTGCCCGTCTCATCCTCGACCAAAAGTCCGCTTCCCAAGCCCTCCAAACCTTCTCATGGGCCTCCCAACTCCCCAACTTCCGCCATTCCCACTCCACCTACTGCTCCTTGATCCACAAGCTCTGCATCTTCCGTCGCTTCGACGCCGCCCACCAGCTGCTCGACGAAATGCCCACCTCACTTGGCTCGCCCCCAGATGATGACACTTTCGTCACGCTCATCCGTGGCCTCGCCCGGGCCCGCATGACTCGTCGTGTGCTCAATGTGCTTGACTTGGCCTACAAGTTTCACGCCAGGCCTTCTCTCAAGATATTCAATTCCATACTCAATGTTCTTGTGAAGGAGAACATTGACGTCGCGAGGGAGTTCTACCGGAGAAAGATGATGGCGAGTGGTGTTGAGGGCGACGACTACACCTTCGGCATTTTGATGAAAGGGCTCTGCTCTGCCAACCGAATTGCCGACGCTTTTAAGCTCTTGCAAGTCATCAAGTCCAGAGGAGTTCCTCCCAATGCTGTCGTTTACAACACACTGCTTCACGCGCTTTGCAGGAATGGGAAAGTCGGAAGGGCGAGGAGTTTGATGAACGAAATGGATGATCTTAGTGATGTTACTTTCAACGTCATGATTGCCGCATATTGTGCGGAAGACAACATAGTACAAGCTCTTGTCATGTTAGACAAGTGCTTTTCTCTTGGATTTGTGCCTGACATTGTTACCGTGACCAAGGTGCTGCAGATTCTCTGCAGCTCAGGGCGTGTATCTGAGGCTGTCGAGATTTTAGAAAGAGTGGAGAGTAAAGGATGCCTTGTCGACGTCGTCGCTTATAACACCTTACTCAAAGGCTTTTGTGAATCAGGAAAAGTGAAAGTTGGGCGTCGGATTTTGAAGGAAATGGAGAGGAAGGGATGCCTTCCGAATTTAGATACCTATAACGTTTTGATCCATGGATTCTGCAAGTCCGGCTTGTTGGATTCGGCTATGGGTCTGTTTAATGACATGAAGACTGATGGGGTTCAATCGAATTTGGTTACATATGACACATTGATTAGAGGTTTGTGCTATGGAGGAAGGACCAAAGACGGGTTTCTGATCCTGCAACTAATGGAGGAGAGTAAAGGGGGTTGTGGGGGCCGAATTAGTCCTTATAATAGTATCTTGTATGGTCTATACAAAGAAAATCGTGTGGATGAAGGGCTTGAGTTTCTAACCAATATGGGGAGATTATTTCCTAGAGCTGTTGATAGGAGTTTGAAGATTTTAAACTTGTGCAGTGAGGGAAAGGTTGAGGATGCAAAGAGCATTTATGATCAGCTGATTAGTGAAGGAGGAGCACCATGTGTTATTGTTTACAGCCATTTGATCTGCGGATTTTGCGAAGAAGGGAATCTTCGGGAAGCCCTTGCGCTGATGAATGAGATGATTGCTCGTGGCTATTCTCCTATTGCCTCGACATTCAATTCGCTCATCAGCGGGTTTTGCAGTCGAGGAAGAAGTGATGCCATAAGACTTGTGGAAGACATGGTTGGGAGAGGATGTACTCCTGATGCTGGAAGTTACAGTCCTCTGGTGCATGCTCTTTGCAGGGAAGGGGATTTTCAGAAGGCTTCAATGATGGTTTCACAAATGGTAGAAAAGGGTATAATTCCTGATTATTGTGCATGGAGCTCGTTGATTCTTTGTCTATGTAAAGGAAAAGAATGTTTAGAAAACAATCATATGTTTCGTAGAAATGAGTTGCTGAAGCTCATAATAGAGACTTAAGTCTCGTTCATTTCGTTAGTTCGAATCATAACTTAATTTTTTATTATAGTATTTTCTCTCATAAAAATTCAAATTTAACTTTTTCTGCTATTTTCTCACATAAATTCACTTTTTAACTTAAGTTTTTAGTATTTTCTCTCATAAAAATTCAAATTTAACTTTTTCTGCTATTTTCTCTCACATAAATTCACTTTTTAACTTAAGTTTAAACTCGAACAAGTGAAACAAACGAGGCCTTGGACTTGTATGCCGATTATGGCTCCAATTTTGTTGACAATGTCAAATTGGTGATTTAACTTGACAATGGTTCTTCCGTTGAAACATGTGAAGATTACTGCTACATGTTTCCAGAGAAGATTGGCGCATATTTTTTTATTCAGAAAAATGGCTCTACCTGAAATGCAGCTTTGAAATTAATATGAAGAGATAGATACTTCTATTTTTATACAGAAAATAAGACAACTTCTCATAAGAATTAATAAATAGTTAATAGAAACCTATGGTCCAGAAGCGTTTCAGATGGTCTTCTCTAGAGATGTAAATTAGCAGGGGAGAAAAGCGACAAACAAGTTAAATGGAAGGAGCATATCCTTCTTGATAAACATTTTATTAGGGGACAATATAAATATCTCCTTGCAAATTACTTCCTAATGTACATCTTACAAAGACGATGAATGCATCCTCTCCTCCTACGTTATCTTTTGCATTCATTTCTTTCCCTTAAATCCATCAATAAAGGACCCCTACATGTAATCAACGCAGAGACTAAAGAACTGTATCTCAGCTCAACTCAAACATCATTGCCACTCGAGCGATTCCAAAGCTTGCTGATGAATTCGTTTGTCCCCAGCTGCCAATACATTAAAAGCTGGAAATTGAAGCAAAAAGTGATTAATCAGGTCAGTACTAAGAGAAAATTAGTTGACAACTTTTGTGAGATGCAAGACTAACTTCATCAATGTGATTCTAATCAAGCAGATGATGATAGAAAGCCAGATCAGAAAGATTAGTTTCACTTATAAAGTGCATACTTGTTGCACGTGAATTTGGAGAAGCCTCCCACTGGAGCTGATGTCCTTTCCAATCAGTTATGACACCCCCGGCACCTTCTATCACAGGTAGGAGCGCAAGAAAATCGTATGGCTGAAAAGAAGAAATTATCTTGAGCCAAAGCCAAATTGCATTGTATTCCATTATTTTATTTTGTTTTATTTTATCTTTTTAACTCAGGCCACTTTTCCAAGAAAGCCCATATTACCAAGCAGCAAGCACATTGGAAGGGAAGAAGCCTGTTTATTACGGCTAACTTCTTGTCATATCAACAACGCAACATAATCACACCAAGTTACCTTAAGACCAGATTCAACAACAAGATCCACATAACCGGACGCCAAAAGGGCATAAGCATAGCAGTCACAGCCATATAGTGGTGTTTTCACCTGTGCATGAGAGAGGTATTGAGAGACGGTAGGATTAGAAGAGAATACTTTTACTCCACTCAAAATATGAAGTCAACTGATATGTACTTATTGAGAGGGAAAGAGCAGAAATCCTTCTGAAGTCTCAATTTTATTCAGAGTTCAGTCATAAATCGCAATACATGTATAGGGATCCTGAACACTAGCAGAAAATCGTGATTAGAGGAAACAATTATGATGAGGTTCAACATGAAGGGGACTCGTAAAAAGGCCCATCAATTTACTTTACCTGGCCGACCCTGGGGGTATTTAAGTAATTCTTGAGAAGCATTTCAGAAGCCTTGGTCATGAAGAAACACAGCAAGAAGATCTGAAGATTGGAGCAAATTGGAACTAATTTTGGAAAGATTTGGACGCATTCTAGAAGGCTTGGAGCTCAAGTTTTAGTTTCCTTTTTAGTAATTGAATTACTTTCCTGTTTTGTTGATGCAACAATTTACTTTTTCTCCTAGTTATTTAGTTTCCCGTTTTTAGACTTTCCTGATTTTTAGAATCAGTTAGTTTCTCTTTTCTTTTGATTGAATTGTTTTAGGAAACAAAGAGAATCAGCACTCTATATATAGAGCACGCCCTCTCATTGTATTTTGATTGAATTTGGATGAATGAAAAGCTCTTTTGAGTGTTCTTCTCATCTCCGTGTGTGCCTGGTTTTGAGAGTCTATTCCGTTCTTATCAGTTAGAGATTCACACTAACTGTGGCGAACATCCCCTTGATCTTCGATTGTGGCGGATTTTCCTTATCAATCGAAAGCTCAAGATTACGTGAATTTCATCCCCGGACTAGCGATCCTTCTTATTTTGGCCCTGTTGTATCTTTGGTACCTTGGGGCTTATCATCTGGTATCAGAGCCAGGTTCTAGTCTAAGATAATATGAGTGGCAAGAAATCATCCCAAAGTGTGAGTCCTCCAGTGCAACGAGGTATGACTCTAGATCAAGCAAGGTTAACAAACCTCGAACGTCTTGTGCAAGAGAACCAACGCCAGAACCAAGAGCTTCAAGGCCAGATTGCAAGATTGACACAACTCATGGAGAGATGAACGCAAATCCTCAACCGCCACCTCAACCACAGTGCCAACAGCCACCAAGACGTCCTAGGCGTATGGAGGTAGAAGAGTCATACGACGCTGAAGTTGATGATTATCCCAAGGAGCCACCAAGGGATAGACGTCCATGGAGGCAATCTGACAATATCAAGTGCAAAATTCTGAAGTTTTCTGAAGTATGAGAAAAGGTAACTTCTATATTATTCACGATTATGGGTTGCACTTATATACACACGGTATTAGACCTAGAATCCCTACAAATCAGGATCTACAATATCTTTCCTAATAAATACAAATATTCTGGTATATCTAGAGAATAAAATCAGGAAACTACTTCCCTAGAAGTTAGGGATACGGTTAAGCCTAGATTGATTTTCTACACTCCCCCTCAAGCTAGGCGATAGATGTTCTCTAAACCAAGGACTGAGCTTAGCTCGGTGAGGTTAGGTCGGAATAAAGCCTTGGTTAGGATATCCACTGCTTGTTGCCTCGATGGAACGTAGCTGAGAGTGATTAGCTTGTTTTCAATTTTCTCACTGATAAGTGTCTATCAATCTCCACATGTTTAGTTCGATCGTGATGAATAGGGTTTTTGGCAATTGCAATTGCTGATTGGTTGTCAAATAGAATTCTGATAGGGTATGCTGCTTCAATCTTAAGATCGTTTAGCACCCTTTTTAGCCAAATTCCTTCACAGATACCCAAGCTAGTGTCCGGAACTCAGCTTCTGCACTACTTCGGACAACCACTGTTTGCTTTTTGCAACGCCAAGTCACTAAATTTCCCCAAATGAACGAACAATATCCGGACGTAGATCTTCGGTCACTGGGAGATCCTGCCCAATCAGCGTCTGTATAGATCTCTAGAGTTCGGTTGACTGTCTTCCTGAACATAAGACCCTTCCCAGGATCCTTCTTCAGATACCTCAATATCCGGTTCACTGCCTCCATGTGATCAATGGAGGGATTACCCATAAATTGGCTAACAAGACTGACTGCAAAGTTTATATCTGGACGAGTGTGAGTCAGATAGATTAGCTTACCCACTAATCGCTGGTATTGCCCTTTATCAGCCGCCAATTCATCAGTTCGAGGCATTAGCTTGGTATTGGGGTCCATAGGTATCTCAACCGGCTTGCACCCACTCATTCCGGTTTCACGCAAGAGGTCTAGAACATACTTGCGTTGAGAAACTGAGATTCCTTTGT